>NC_040037.1:41590388-41666483 GCF_003713205.1 Coffea eugenioides
TCCTGACAAGTCTGGTGTTCGCTACAAAGCAAGATTGGTGGCTAAAGGCTACGCTCAGAAGGAGGGAATTGATTATAACGAAGTGTTTTCTCCAGTCGTGAAACATTCCTCCATCAGAATTTTATTGGCTTTGGTAGCACAATTGGATCTGGAACTTGTCCAATTAGATGTAAAAACTGCGTTTTTACATGGTGACTTGGAAGAGGAAATCTACATGACTCAGCCAGAAGGATTCAAAGTTGCTGGTAAAGAAAAGATGGTATGCAAGCTTGACAAATCGTTGTATGGATTGAAGCAGTCTCCAAGACAGTGGTATAAGCGATTTGACAAGTTTATGATGGGGCAAAGGTACACAAGAAGCAAATATGATGATTGTGTATATTTGCGCAAGCTACGAGATGGATCCTACATATATCTTCTTCTTTATGTTGATGATATGTTGATAGCTTCCAAGGATCAAGGTGAGATTGAAAAATTGAAATCTCATTTGAGTCGGGAGTTTGAAATGAAGGATCTCGGCGAAGCCAAGAAAATTCTCGGCATGGAGATAAGTAGAGATAGAAGATTGGGGAGGCTTTATTTGACACAGAAAGAGTATCTTAGTAAAGTATTAAAGAGGTTTGGTATGAATGAAAAGACTAAACCTGTTAGTACTCCACTTGCTCCTCATTTCAAGTTTAGTGCATCGTTATCTCCAAAGAATGATGCAGAACGAGAATATATGGCAAAGGTACCGTATGCAAATGCGGTGGGTAGCTTGATGTATGCTATGGTGTGTACAAGGCCCGACATTTCACAAGCAGTTGGAGTTGTGAGCAGGTACATGCATGATCCTGGCAAGGAGCATTGGCAAGCTGTGAAATGGATTTTACGGTATATTTTGAACACCGTAGATGTTGGATTAGTATTTGAGCGGGATGAGAAGATTGGTCAAGGCGTAGTTGGATATTGTGATTCCGACTACGCAGGAGATCAAGATACACGTCGATCAACGACTGGGTATGTTTTTACACTTGCTAAGGCACCAGTCAGTTGGAGGTCTACCTTACAGTCAACAGTTGCTTTGTCTACTACAGAGGCGGAGTATATGGCAGTTACGGAAGCTGTTAAGGAAGCAATTTGGCTTCATGGATTGCTTGATGAATTGGAAATTGGACAGAAGTCTATCAAAGTTCATTGTGATAGTCAGAGTGCTATTCATTTAGCAAAGAACCAAGTTTATCATGCAAGGACGAAGCATATCGACGTACGGTATCATTTTGTGAGGAAGATTTTGGAAGATAGTACGATACTACTTCAAAAGATTCAGACCAAGGAGAATCCTGCTGATATGCTTACGAAGGTTGTGACAACTATCAAATTCCAACATTGTTTGAATTTGATAAATGTTGTGCACGACTTGAAGATTGGCGCTTGACAACGCATTTGAAGACACCACCGAATTTGAGGGAAAAAAAATTTGTATTTTTGGTGGGATTAGAAATTATGCCAAGGTGGAGATTTGTTGAATTCAAAGCCAAGCCTCAATTGATGACTTTTTCAAGCCAAAATTGAGGACTTTGAATTCTTTGGCCTAAGTTTCTAAATCCCACATCGGTTAAGTTTAACATTTGAGAGGTTGTTTGAGAACTATAAATAGCTCTCAAACAAACAAATTCAAGTACACCAAGCAAGAGCCAATAACTTGCTTTCTTCTCTCTCTTTGTAATATTTCTTCTAGTGAAATATTAAATTGTCGGTAGTGTCCGAGGACGTAGGCAAATTAGCCGAACCTCGTTAAATTCTGGTGTTCCATTTTATTGTCTATTTAGTAGCTATATTTGTAGGTATATTTGTAGTGAGTTATTGTGCAATTAAGTGCATATATAGGTGATTCTGTCTAGGAAATTGGTACTTAAGCAGGCCAGTGTGCCTCACCAAATATTTCCTGGGAATTACCATTTTGCAATTTTAGGTACAATAATTTACTCGTTATACCTTAACTTTGGTAGGGCTTCCGCAACACTTGAGATAAATTACGGATGCATATTTTTTGTCATTCTCTCCACTGTACAATTTTGAGCTTTGAAATTCCTCCAATTGATGGGTGGATTTCAAATCCAAATCCACTCAAATCCCTCATCCAAACAGATCCTAAGGAAATCTTCATCCCACGTAGATGCGTTGCACTTTGCTATCTCATCAAACAAATTATGTTAAGACATGAATGACTCGGAATACATTTTCGCTGGATTTGTAAGGGTAAACTCTGTGTTATTTTGTATTAAACAAAAGTTCTCATGGTTAATTATTTATTTGGAGCTAACAACGGCATGTTCCTCCCTTGTCAATAATACTGTCAAGAGCCAATAAATAGAACAAATAAACTGATAAATTTACCCTCTACTCACAACAATAAATAAAATTCACAAAAAAAAAAAGAAAAAGTTGCAAAAATAAAAATCGAGAGAGTTTAATAGAGAGAACATAAAGATAATTGAACAAAATAAATCTTTATCCCAACGCCTAAACTTTAAAAATTGATAGATAAACGAAAATATAAGAATGGAAATTGCAGAAAATAATAAAAAGGAAGTTCATACACAAAAGAAATGGATTTCCGACTGAAAATCCATTTACAATATTTTATTCAACAGCTGGAGATAACATACTACACTAGAACCATGCTTCCATTTATTTATGCAACGGCTAGAACAATTTGCTAATTGTTCATTTAGATGCTAGCAGCATTTTAGCTTGGAGCTTTAGCATGATTCAGCAGTTACCAAGACAGCTGCCCTGCTCATCCGTAGGGTCAGCGACGACGCACACACAGAAATCACAACAGCCCCATGGATTATATCTGCAGGGTTTCCCGGCGGGTGAACATTTCCCTTCCTGACCATCATGAACTCCAACGCCAAGCATTTTTATAATCTGTCCTCCAATTGGCAGCATTTTTCTTGATGCAGTTTTGACAGCATTGGTGGTTTCTGTAGCTTCCCCAGCTTCATCTTGCCCCAGCACCACACCTGCAAAAGAAATTTAAAAAAAAAAAATATTAGTAGGAAATTAGCTAGTAATGGATGGTAATTGAGTTCTACTAGTAATTAATACTCTAATTGAATTTAAAGACAAACTAACAATTCAATTGGGTTAAATGCATTAAATTTCCATGAACTTTCACTTATTTGCACTTTACCCCCTAAACTTCTCTAATAGGCACTTTTTGTGCCACCCCTCCCCCCAAAAAAATGTCCTTGCAATAATTTTTTTACTCTCTCATGATACTATTTCCTTCCTTTCATATTAGATGATACGAAATAATTTGAATACTATATGAAATATGATTAGAGAGAGAAAGAGAGAGAGACTATTGTGCTAATTATGACTGTATGCAAATGATAAAACAAAATAAGTATGAGAGACTAACTAGATGCAAGGAGCACAAGAACAACGAAGAAAGAATGCTTAAAAGCCATTTGGTGTGAGATCCTGAGTGCATAAACTTTTGCACACATGCGTATATATATAGTGCTGAATGAAACGGTAGATGTAACCCCTTGGGTCCACTGGTGTGACCCATTAACTTTTTGAGCTAAAATTATGTGTTCAAAATGATTAATCCAAATTTATTAGTAATTTGATGGGGTCGAACTTATATTTGATTTAGTTCTTCTTCCAATTTTAAATATGAGACATCTCATTCAATCCTTCTCCTTAAAAATTTTTTGTCCTTGCAAAATTTGGTCATAACTATCCACTTAGCCGTACGTAGGTTTTAGAGAATCCCGCACAGAGATCACACGAAATTTGTTTTAATACCTTCAAATTTACTGGATTGGCCCAATAACTTTTTGAATTGAAACTTTGTGTTAATTCAAAATTATTAATAATTCAAAGGACCGAAACTTATATTTCATTTCTTTCTTCTTCCGATATCCGATGTGGATTATCTCAGTAGACATTCACTTGCATGAACACAAAAAACACGTTCCGGATAAGATTTTGGGATAAGATGGCTGAATGAAAGGGTAGTTGGTGGTAATAACTTCACTCGATGATTGGGGGTAGGTGGCAATAATTTCGGTTGCATGACCCCAAAGAACACAATTCCGAATGAGATATGGGATGAAAGGCTGGTGGTTCATAGACTTTCCGATGTACTCCTAGATAACATCGTACCTGATTTGTCTTGTCATCTTTAATAACTTTAAGGATAAAATACTCTTTACTCTCGGTAATTTAATAATTTTTCAAATAATTTTTCTAAAGTTTTAAAAGTTATATTTAATCCCTTTATAGTTTGAACTAAGTGTCAAATAGACTGAAATAATCATCTGTAACGAAATCCAATAAAATATAGAAAATATTTTTGTTTAAAAACTAAAATGGTTGAAATAACTAAAATATATAAACGTAATATATATGACATTTTAACCCCCAATTGTTTTGTATTTTACCACATAGCTCCCTTATAATTTAGTACTTACCATATAATCCCGTTATGATTTTCAAAATATAACCCCCTATTGGTAATTAATAATTTTCAAGTTTACAAAGGAGCATTTTTGGTATTTTAATTGACTCCGTTATAAAATACAAATTCTGTTATTTTGACACTGTAATCCAAATTATGAAAGGGTTATATAGCTTTACAAACCTCAAGGGGTTTATGTGGAAAAGTGCTAAACCACAGGAGTAAAGTGTATTTTACCCTAAATTGAATTATATGGTCATATAACCTGAAACATTGGGACTATTTATTCTACGGTATTGTCAATTTAAACCAAGCCAACGAGTCTTTTGGCTAAACATGCTTCCTCCTTGAGATAAATTACGGATGCATATTTTATGTCATTCTCTCCACTATATAATTTTGAGCTTTGAAATTCCTCCAATTGATGGGTGGATTTCAAATCCAAATCCACTCAAATCCCTCATCCAAACAGATCCTAAGGAAATCTTCATCCTATGTAGATCAGTTGCACTTTGCTCTCTGATCAAACAAATTATGTTAAGACATGAATGATTCGGAATACATTTTGGCTGGATTTGTAAGGGTAAACTCTTTGTTATATTGTATTAAACAAAAGTTCTCATGGTTAATTATTTATTTGGAGCTAACAACGGCATGTTCCTCCCTTGTCAATAATACTGTCAAGAGCCAATA
Source organism: Coffea eugenioides (assembly GCF_003713205.1). NCBI lineage: Eukaryota > Viridiplantae > Streptophyta > Magnoliopsida > Gentianales > Rubiaceae > Coffea > Coffea eugenioides. Next base: position 41,595,541 of record NC_040037.1, read on the forward strand.
AATAGAACAAATAAAATGATAAATTTACCCTCTACTCACAACAATAAATAAAATTCGAAAAAAAGAAAAAGTTGCAAAAATAAAATTTGAGAGAGTTTACTAGAGAGAACATAAAGATAATTGAACAAAATAAATCTTTATCCCAACGCCTAAACTTTAAAAATTGATAGATAAAAGAAAATATAAGAATGGAAATTGCAGAAAATAATAAAAAGGAAGTTCATACACAAAAGAAATGGATTTCCGACTGAAAATCCATTTACAATATTTTATTCAACAGCTGGAGATAACATACAACACTAGAACCATGCTTCCATTTATTTATGTAACGGCTAGAACAATTTGCTAATTGTTCCCTTTGATGCTAGCAGCATTTTAGCTTGGAGCTTTAGCATGATTCAGCAGTTACCAAGACACCTACCCTCATCCGTAGGGGCAGCGACGCACACACAGGAACCACAACAGCCCCATGGATTATATCTGCAGGGTTTCCCGAAGGGTGAACATTCCCCTTCCTGACCATCATGAACTCCAACGCCAAGCATTTTTATAATCTGTCCTCCAATTGGCAGCATTTTTCTGGATGCAGTTTTGACAGCATTGGTGGTTTCTGTAGCTTCCCCAGCTTCAACTTTCCCCAGCACCACGCCTGCAAAAGAAATTAAACAAAAATCTTAGTAGGAAATTAGCTAGTAATGGATGGTAATTGAGTTCTACTAGTAATTAATACTCTAATTGAATTTAAAGACAAACTAACAATTCAACTACTAGTAATGCATTAAATCTTCATGAACTTTCACCTTAGTTGCATTTTACCCCCTAAACTTCTCTAATAGGTACTTTTCGTGCCACCCCTCCCCCCAAAAAAATTTTTGGACAAAAATGTCCTTGCAATAATTTTTTTAACTCTCTCATGATACTATTTCCTTCCTTCCATACTAGATGATACGAAGTAATTTGAATACTATGTGAAATATGCTGAGAGAGAGAGAGAGAGAGAGAGAGAGAGAGAGTATTGTGATAGTTATGACTGTATGCAAATGATAAACAAAATAAGTATAAGAGACTAACTAGATGCAAGGAGCACAAGAACAATGAAGAAAGAATGATTAAAAGCCATTTGGTGTGAGATCCTGTGTGCATAAACTTTTGCACACCTGCGTGTATATATAGAGTGCTGAATGAAACGGTAGACGTAGCCCCTTGGGTCCACTGGTGTGACCCATTAACTTTTTGAGCTAAAATTATGTGTTCAAAATGATTAATCCAATTTATTAGTAATTTGATGGGGTCGAACTTATATTTGATTTAGTTCTTCTTCCAATTTTAAATATCAGACATCTCATTCAATCCTCACCCTTAGAAATTGTACGTCCTTGCAAAATTTGGTCATAACTATCCACTTAGTCCGTACGTAGATTTTAGAGAATCCCGCACAGAGATCACACCAGATTTGTTTTGATACCTCCAAATCTACTAGATTAGCCCAATAACTTTTTGAATTGAAATTATGTGTTAATTCAAAATTATTAATAATTCATTGGACCGAAACTTATATTTCATTTCTTTCTTCTTCCGATATCCGATGTGGATTATCTTAGTAGATATTCACTTGCATGAACACAAAAAACACGTTCCGGATAAGATTTTGGGATAGAATGGCTGAATGAAAGGGTAGTTGGTGGTAATAACTTCACTCGATGATTGGGGGTAGGTGGCAATAATTTCGGTTGCATGACCCCAAAGAACACAATTCCGAATGAGATATGGGATGGAAGGCTGGTGGTTCATAGACTTTCCGATGTACTCCTAGATAACATCGTACCTGATTTGTCTTGTCATCTTTAATAACTTTAAGGATAAAATAAACTTTACTCCCATGTGGTTTAATTATTTATTGGGTTAATTTCACATACCTCCCTTGAGTTTTTTACAATTGCAGAAAGCTCCCCTCAAGTTCTAAAAATTGCACCTACCTCACCTATTTTCACTATTTAAGTAACATTTTAGGCACAAAAGGCTATACTTTTTCTCAAAATTCCTATAATGCCCTTGACTTATAATTCACAACAAAATTGTAAAGGAAAAAAATGGTTCACAATCTCTATTTCATTTATCTTACTTGCTGTGACTAATACCTACCCATCAACATCCAAATCACCATTAAATAAACACTTATCTTTGTTCTAATGTTCCTCTTTTATCTAAAAATTTTTTATGCTGACCATTGTACCAACTATAAACACTACATCAGATATTCAAAAGTTTTTCTACAATCTCATATCAATATAATAGTTTACTTAATACACAACAATATTCATTAATATCCCTAAATTTTAATTCCATGGCTACCACTTTTTTAATACAAAATAATCTAAACCATTACTACTAATATCAATATCCAATATATTCCATTGGCACAGAGCTCAAAATCAATCAAATTCTCTATATAGGAATAACATCAATAATTGTAAATCAACAATAGAAACAAAATGCAATTATAAATATATACCAAGAACACTTTTTTTATGGGTAGATATAAATATATACCAATGTAGTTATAATAATGCAGTTATAAATATATACCAAGATATATGCATATTTGGTTTGGTGTATCTGATGATTTTATTAGTGGTGACAGTACACATTTGGTTGATAATAATAAATAAATGAGTTTAAAAGGAAAATGGATGTAGGAGAAAGAGGATAGGTAGTTAAATGGGAAAAACTATAGTTTGAACTATTGGTTGATAATAGATGAGAGAGCTTTAATATTTGATAGAGTTTTTCAATGAGTTGACAATTAATGAAGGCCATTGTTGTCTTTTTATTATATCAAGGGAGGTTTCTATAATTATATAAATTTCAAGGGAGCCGAGTGAAATTATTAAAATCTCAGGGGAGGTTTCTAAAATTATCCCTTATTTATTTAGAGCTAACAATGGCATGTGCATCACTGGACTATTCAAACTTTCTTTTGATCGAAGTAAAATAGTCTAGTCAAATATAAATTAAGTTATTAAAATGGGCTAAAGGGCCTTGTGGGTTAATTTTAGGGTTAATTACATTTGTCTCCGTTAAGGTTTGACCAAACTATGAATCAAATCTTGAGGTTTTACTAAATTACATTTGCCTCCCTTGTCAATAATACTGTCAAGAGCCAATAAATAGAACAAATAAAATGACAAATTTACCCTCTACTCACAACAATAAATAAAATTCACAAAAAAAAAAGAAAAAGTTGCAAAAATAAAAAATTGAGAGAGTTTAATGGAGAAAACAAAAAGATAATTGAACAAAATAAATCTTTATCCCAATACCTAAACTTTAAAAATTGATAAATAAATGAAAATATAACTATGGAAATTGCAGAAAATAATAAAAAGGAAGTTCATATACAAAAGAAAAATTAATCAGAAACTTAACATACAAAGAAAAATTAGTCTGACTTGAAACTCATTGCATAAAAAACAAGTAAACTAGTTATTAGATACGGGAAAGAATAAAAAAATTAACAAAGAAAAAGATTTCCTGCTGTCCATATATAGATCGCATCGTACTCCTCGAAACCTTAATTGCTCCTGTTCTTATCTTCAAGTTATCACTCATCTCTAACACACTCCCAATCCCAAACTATTGTAAATTCATTCATCTTTTAACATCATAACCTACGTTCTCTATCCTCTCCCTTAAAAACCCACAAAAAATAGACATATAATTGCCGTATACGAAACAAAATCGTGGCAACCCAATTCTTTGTACACATTCAAGAGAAGCAAAGCTGGCAAAATAGAAACCAGAAGTCGGCAAAATTTGATACCGGGAAAGCCACAAAAATCACAAGCAAAACCATATCCCATCTTAGCCACGAGCAATGCACAGAATCTCTTCTCCACAACCTCATAAACATGGTTCATCATTCAAATCTCATGTCGAGAGGACAATCATTTGGACTAAAGATTTGGTTTTGGTAGTTAAATTGCAAGATCTATACTTTGATAGGTATTGCAATTCGTGTTTTTTATTTTTCTTTCTTTTTCCTACTTTTGATTGAATCTAAGGCTGACAATTTGTGAAGAAATAGTGTTTTAATAGAAGAAGAGGAAGGAAAAGAAGAAGAAGAAGAAGAAGCAGCAAGGAGTATTTTTGATAAGCAGCTAGTGAGTGTGTGCCCATTTAAATCCACTCTACACGAACAACGAAGTATTGTGCAACTAACAATTTTGCAACTCTGTTGGTTTCAATCCCTGAGGAAGAGAAGAGTTAAAGACTTAAATGGGAATAAGCTTGTGAGCAGTTTAGGACATTCACTGACTTTTTCGTTTAATATCAAGCAGTCAACGTTTATTAAGCTTTTGTGTATTCGAAGGGTTCTTCAGTAGTTTGGTCTCAGGGTTTAGTTTGTAGTTTGGCCATACCTCAGGGAGGTAAATATAATTAACCCTTAATTTTAATATCCATTGATGAAAGAAAAATAGTTTCATAAAAAACACTAAACTTATTAAAGCAGGCAAATGGTCATTGTGGTCATTGTCAATCTATTCGGCTGTATTTGTTAGATGGGAAAGTCATACAAGAAAATGTGTCGTTCTATAAGCGAAGTGAGATAATTGTACTCTCCAAGGGCCGTGTTCCGCATACCGTCTGTTTAGAAATTCAAGTAGATTGGATGATGACAAACTGGATTGTTTTCATATTTGTGCATGTATATTTAAAGTAGTATTAAAAAACCTGTTGACATTTTTTTTGTTTTATGATATGCTAATTTAGAAAGCTTGAAGGGGACACCACACCAGATTTAGCTATTAATCCCTGTAGCTTTGGTTTTTGTACACTGACTCAAATTTTGAGACTTAAAAAACGAACAAAAAAAGAAAAATTAAAGTAAGACATTAAGATTGTGTTAGAGGAAATACTAAAAGAGTATTTCAATTACCACTCCAGAGAAAATTGGACACTTTTGTCTTGATTATTCACCAAGCCACAAAATCAAAGAAAAGGTATTCCTAACTTTCTCTGCACAACTCTCTCTCTCTCTCTCTCTCTCTCGACAGTTTTCTCAGACCCATCCTCACCGCCCTGCACTTGTAGGCTCTACTCCAACATAGGTTAATTATACTGGAGCCAAGCTAGAGATGGTTGAGTTTTCTTGTTCTCCTTCTTGTTTTTCTTTTTCCTTCTGATTTCGTTGGTTATTGACTGGATTCTATATGAGATGGTTGAGGGTTTCGGGATTTTTGGTTGATTTTCTGTCGTTCTGGTGGGATGCTGGGGATTCATGGTGAATTGGAATTTTTGAGTAGCAATTGGTGGTGGGTTTTCCGATTTATACAAACTTGAACTAAACTTAGTTTGTTGAATTTCAATTGACATTTTGCTCATTTTGATGGAGACGATTTGTAGTATTTGTGATAAATTTGTGATGTTTTGGGTACTAGTATGGGTTCTAATGTCATAGGCTGTGGTTGCTGGCCGGTGCTTGGTGATGGTTTGGCTCCAGGGATCAGCCTATTCCATTACAAAGCAAGAAAAAAAAAATGAAGAAAAAATGGAAATCCATTACAGTAATAAAAAGAAGGGTAAAATACATTTTACTCACATGTGATTTAGCGATTTTTCATATAACCCAACTATAGTTTCAAAAGTTATATATATAACTCCCTTATAGTTGGAACTAAAGTGTCAAACTAACCCATGAAAATATCGAAATTATTCTTGTTTAAAAATTAAAATAGTTGAAATGACCAAAATATTTAAACATAATATGCACGACATTCTAATCTCATATAGTTTTATATTTTTATCATATAACCCCTTATGCTTTATATGGAAAGAAAGAAATAAGAGAACATTTCAGAATACCGCTACACCAGCTGACAAAATAGTTGCTGATATCAACAAAGTAGTACAAATGACTGTTATTTCATGGCCAAGAGCTCCTCGCACCAAAGAAAATTGGCAACTAGTTTTGGAATGGGGTTTGCCCCAATCCTGTTTGCAGGATTAGACTCTTTCGCATGTAGTAGTAGTGCTAGTCATGGTTTTCATTTTCTTTACATGATTAATGAATTATATAGTGTAGTTACACTTGTGACGTGCATGTATATGGAGACTTCTGACTCTCCTTTGTAAAGCTTTCCTGTATATCAATAAAGAACAAACATTTGCCTAAAAAAAATGATTCTAGAATATTAAATATATTTTTGTGTAGTAAACATGCTTATATACAATGTTTTAGATTTCATAGACACTGATATGAAGAACTTAATTTCAGGTGCAAAATGTTATTTTAACTTGCAGATTTCCTGTCTGAAGTTGAAGCTGAGGAGTCAATTAAAAAGTACACCAAGCCCTCTAGAAAACTCCTTCAGGACGAAATGCTTATTAAAATATTTGGCATTAAGGATGGCCATGGAGAAAATCTATGTACTCATACCCATGAACGCTGTTTTGAGGATATAGTTTACGGTGTAATGGCACCTGCTGAACACAGATCCACTGCAATTGCTGGATTTCTTGTCCAGCAAAGTCCTCCTGCTGTTGAAGCTGCTTGTCAAACCTGATGTTGTCATGATCTATATTTTGTATTGTGTAAATCTCTTATTGTGGATGCAACATTTCTCCTCTGGATTTTTTCATTGTCAGCAACAGGTTGTTTCATTCTTAAAGTAACTTTAAGAGAAAGTTGTCTTTTATTTTCCGTATTATTTTCTAAAATTCTTAAGTAATTTCACTATCAACAGGCACACAACAAAGCAGTAGCTGGCCTAACATTTGGACCCACTCTACCACTGTCTCCCCGCGCGTGCGCAAACACACGCACATATATATATGAGCTTTTTTTGAGGTATAAGAGTTTTTAACATGAAACGATATTTTTTTATCATAAATTAAACAAAGAGAATAAGAAGAAAAACTGCTGATCTTATTCTGAGTCACCCACAAAAGTTTTTACTCCCAGAATGTTAAAGTGATATTTTTGAGTACTTTTCAAGAGCTCTTGAGGGTAGGTTCCCCCCCCCCCCCTCTCTCTCTCTCTCAAGATTCTTGTATCTTTAATTTTAATTAGTTAATAAAATAAAATTTATTTAAAAAATAAAAATGAAATGTTTTCGGGAGATATATAACTTTAGATGAGAGAAATACTTGAGTACTCTATTTTGAACCCCCATTAAGCCATTATCAAAAAGTACTAGTAAAGTATTACGAGTTGGAAAAAATATAAGTGTTGGCCCCTGATGTTTAGCTACTTTGCAGTTTTAGTTTTTAAAATTTTGTTAAAAACAAATTTGATTCTCAATGCTTAGCATATGTGTAGTTTTAGTCCGTAAAATTTTAGCAATAGTAAATCCGGTCCCCAATATTACAAATTGGAAGCATTATTTAGGACAATTGACGGATTTTTTCAAATATTGATGGAATCGGTCATGACAATCACATGTTTGTTGAATTAAATTTCTTAAAAAAGAAGCAAAATAACTAGTAATCTTGAACAATAAGAATAACTTACATGATAGAACGTTAGTAACTAATTATTAAAGAATATATATGAAAAACTAAGTATTATGATTTGTTGATTAAAGGTAATAGGATTAGAATATGAAAATGGGTTCTAGATCGATGAATTGAATGCTTCGAAACTTTAGTTAATTAATTAGGACATAAGCAATTAGTCCTTATTATTGTTATTCAAAGTTAGCTACTATTTTGATTCTTTATTTTGAAATTTAATTTAATGGACACATGATTAAACATGACTACATTTTGTTAGTATTTGAGAAAAATTCTTCAAATGTTCTAAATCTGCTTTAAATTGGATACACTGGGAACCAGATTTGCTCTTATCAAAACTTTAAGGACTAAAACTATACATATACTAAACACTAACAACCAAATTTACTTTTGCTAAAATTTTAAAAACTAAAACTGTACAGATATAAACATTAAGGACTAAAACTGCATTTTCCTCAAAACTCGACTTCAAGTACATAATATAAAAAGTATTCTGGTTTTATTTTTTTTAAAAAGTTAAGAAACTGTATAAAGTAGCGATAAACGAAATAGGAAGGCCATATGTTTCACGAAGGTGTCCTTCGAAAAATACTATTTCCTTCCTTTCATATTAGATGATACGAAATAATTTGAATTCTATATGAAATATGCTTAGAGAGAGAGAGAAAGAGAGAGACAGAGAGACAGAGAGACAGAGACTATTGTGTTAGTTATGATTTTATGTAAATGATGAAACAAAGTAAGTCTGATAGACTAACTAGATGCAAGGAGCACAAGAACAAGGAAGAAAGACTGATTAAAAGCCATTTGGATTCCTATTATTTTGGCATTATCTAGAAAAATAGAAAAATCATTAAAATACCCTTCATATTTTGTTAAATGAATTTTTTTGCCTATCACTTTTAAAATGTTAACTTTACCTCTTTTATAAATTCAAATTAATAAATTTTGGTACCAAATCAAGTTTTTGACAACTTTTGAGCCTGAAAATCACTATTTGGTCCACATACAATTATTTTTTATATACAAAAAGGTCAGGTTCCATTTCTTCAATGGCACAAGTGAATATAGATTAGGTCAAATCCCGCTTTTTTAAGAGAAAAAAATAAATATGATTTAGATCAAATCCTATTTTTAGGAACAAAAATGAATATGGATCCAGTCATTTATTTAATTATAAATGGGATATAACGTTTTTTCCCCTAAAAAATGATCATGCATTGGTCACGTGTTGGATTCAAGGTAAAACATGGTAAAAAATCTAAATAGCAACCAAATTTTATCGATTTGATTTTGTGAGGGACATAAATTTAGTATTTCAAAAGCGAAGGGTGGAAAATTTTATTTGATGAGATATGAGAGACATTTTGAACAATTTTCTCTTAGAAAATCTTTTGAAATATTTGTTGTACATAATTTTTGAATCATCTTTTCATTTAATATATATCGCATCATAAAAGTTGTTATAGTAAAGAAAATTCCCAAAAAATGCAATCCCTCTAATCTACAAAACTATTGATTTGAAAAATTATATAAGTGCTCGGATTTGTATGGATTGGTGATTCTTAATTATGTGATAAAGATTGAATAGAAATCATGAAGACCCACCAGACCTTTGATTGGTATTTGGTTCTTGACTAAAAGAAGAAACAAAGAAAAATTTTGGAGACTTGCCTGCTGAGGACTGATTGGTGAATATGACTTGTGAGTAGTCTAGAATGTGTGCTAGTGGTGGACTTTTGGAGTTTGGATTCTATTCTTGTTTGGTATAGTAGGATTTTACTCCTCGTTAACGTTGTTAATGCCTTCCACAAGCCAACCCCATTATCTACTATTCTACTGGTAGTGCTTTATTTGTCTCTTGTTCTGGTTTGGTTTATTTGACGGTCTGGCAATGGTGGTGCTGATTGTGGTCCTGCTGCTGGTTGAGTGGTACTAATCTCTTCTTCAAGTGAGTTGCTACAGATATCAAGTTAAATTTGGATCAGTAACAAGTTAAATTTGCTTGCTTAAGTCAATGTTAAATTAAAGTAGCATCACATTGATTTACTTGCGTAATTTGATGAATTATGACCAACTGGATATTAGGCCATTATTGCATTAAGCTTTGTTTATGCTACTTTTAATTCTTAATGACGTGCGCGGAGTATACATATACAATTAAGCTCATCCTAATCAAGTTTTACATTTATAAACTCCTAAATACCCCACATGCGATTTATCGCAAGTATACGAATCGTGAGCGAGTATAGGGTATTAAGGGTCGATCCCACAAGGAAGATTGCAATTACCGGTACTACTAAAGCTTCTCTATTATTTAGACTATCAATGAATTATAACAAATTAAAACCTACTGAAATTATGCAAGAAAATAGCAAATGAAAGCTCCTTAGGTTGTGGTATCCCTAACTACTCATGCAAGTGCTATATTTGGATCATTAAATACTACATCTAGGCTAGTTATAGTGTAATTTCCTTAAACATGTGAAACCTACTTTCGTAGTGAATCAACTATACTCATAACTAATCCATACCTATTTTCATGGTTATGAAATTAGCTACAAGTTCATTTCTTCAATGAAATTACATGAAATGAATCACTAAAAACCACATAAGTGCACCTCTACTTTCGTGAGTGTACTCCCTATGTTTAGCACTTCTTGAACTAGTGTTAAATCTCAATTTTCATTGCAGAAACAACACCTTAGATAATCACAATCAATGGTACCAGATTAATCATGATTTAAAGAGCCAAAGTGCTAAATAACTTGCTCAAATCATAGCAATCAAATAACCAAATAATAAATACTAACAATTATAGAAAGTTCAACCAAACCCAAGGTATAAACTTTAGAAACACATATTAAACACAAAATCCAGAACTTGTATATTAACTAAACTTGGAATCAAATACAAAAGATAAAGAGTTTGGAAGGAATACAACCCTTGTCACATGAGCTTTCTTCCTTGCCTTCTTCATCCTCCATTTTCATCCTAATCTAGCTAATAAACAAGAATGGAAAAGCTACACTACTCTATACTAAGCTAATCTAACACTAGGGAGATGAAAGAGCTACATTTCTGCAGCTTCAAGCTTTCTCCCGTAGCTCACTCTCTATTTTTCTGCTATGGACTCCCATCTCTTCCTCATTGCAATGAATATGGCTACTTAATGATGAAAGGTGGTCAAGAAATGAAGCTTTACACTTTCTCCTTACAGCTGGTAATGTTTCTCACATGTCTAGCATCGCATGTGAGTTGGTGGAGGTGAAATTGAGTTTTACGCGTACAAAGCAGCCTTTTCTGACCACAATCCGGCCATAAATCCGGCCACAAATCCGGCCAAGTTCCGACCGGATTGCTACAGTAAATCTGGGCTGCTACAGTGATCCGAGCTGCTACAGTGCCTCGGATCCGTATGGATCCGAGCTCGGGTCCACTAACCCAGAAACAGCCGAGGGTTCGGATGAATAGTGGATCCGAGTGTGGATCACTTGCTCTGTTTTTGGCCCAACTTCAACCGATCTTTTCTTGATGTTAAAGGCTGAATCAGCTCATGTCTAAATCACGAAAGTTGTAGCTTTTTAAGTTATCTTTCCAATGCATCAAGAATCACCTCATTTGGATCTGTGTAGGCTGAGATATGACTGAAATACCCTTGCCTGCTCCATGCCTTGTTCCAGCTTCGACCAGTAGAAATTTGCTATTGTAATTCGGCATTTTGACCTGGAAAACCTTCAAACTGGATTCAGATGTCTTCACCAAAGTTGTAGATCTATCTCTTATCTTCAAATGGGTTCAAGAATCATCCCAATCCGATCATTGTAACTCAAGTTATAGCCGAAATACGAAAATATATCAAAACTGTCAAAATACACAAAATCCAAGTAAAAAGTGATAAAAACCTCATTTAATCACTTAAAAGCATTTTTCACCAATTATAGCCAAAATGATTCATATTCTACCAATAATATAACCAAAGTGACTAAAAATAATATAAAATGTCATACAATTATCACGTAAATTAGTCACTTATCAAACTCCCCCACACTTAAATCATTGCTTGTCCTCAAGCAATTCACACATAATCAAATGCAATGATTCAAGAGGTGAAACAATATATGCACTTTGTCCAATTTAATTCCTCAAGACTTGGAAAATAATCATTATACAATTATTCAATTTACACTAAATACTCATAATATCAAGTAAAGGAAAGATAATTATACCCTAAATTCAACAAGTTAAACTTAATCTCTTACCCTAACTTAATTTTACAAATAAGCAAATCACATAGTCAATTTATAGCCTTCCTCCTCCTTATAATCATCTTTTTCTCAAAATTCTATAACTAAGAGGGATTTATTCACACAAATTTTACTTAAATAGTGAGAATGCCTTTTTACGCGAAAATCGACACTTTTAGGTGAAGATCCCCGGTTACTCAACATTTCACTTATTCAAGTTGCTAATGCATACTCTTAATTCAAGTACCTTTTTACGCGAATGTCGACATTTGTAGATGCCAACCCCCGGTTACTCGGTACGAGAATCATTGGAGTAAAACAATTTTTATTTACTTTCTTTTCTTTTCTCTTTTTTTTTTCCTTTTTTTTTCTACTTTTTTTTTCTTTTTCGGAAATAAAGGACAATAAATAGATATTCCCTCTTAGAAAATATATAAGAATAATCAAAGGAGGAATATAACCTTTATCGACTATATCAATCACTTACTTGCAAAATTAAGTAAAGAAAAGAAATCTCATTAAACATGTAAAATTATAGGCATAATTTTCCTCATTTTACCAAATATACTTTCTAAAATGTAAAAATTCTAATTGCGTAATAAACATTTCCAAGTTAAATGAGGACTAAACCTTCCAAAATACATATAACATTTCAACAATTGGAAGAATTAAACACTTAAGGTTGGAACAAATTGGCCCTTTTTGAATGAAAATGCAAAAATTTGAAGAAATTTTGGGCTATAGTGAAATATTGGAAAAGATTTTTGAAAAATTTTTACAGAGTTTCTCCTTATAAATGGAAGAAAACTCCCTGCCAACAAACCTATTTTCTAGCAAATTATCCACATGGCAAGCATTTCAAACACAATTCCAACATTTCTAAGCATTTAAATCCACAAAATATCATCACCTAGCAAGTAAATGCAAGTTCAATACTTTCCTCCCCCACACTTAAACTTCACATTGTCCTCAATGTGAGAAAAGGAAAATAAATAAGGAGTAAAAGAAAATACTGCTCAATTGAACTTGCGCAATCCGAATCCATGTCCAAGTGATGAATTTCCAACCGTATTTGAGAAAGAATGGAGAGTTCACTTATTGCACCCTGAAAAAGACAAAATCAAAACAAATAAATTTCTTAAAAATAAAAGGTTGCAATCAACAAAAAGAAAACATGCAAGTCAAGGAAAAAGGAAAGATGATCAAGCATGTGGAACCATACAATGTTCAAGGGATAAAAACATGAAATGAGCTAATCCTTGCTAATCAAATATATGCATTAGTATCCAAAGCAAAGGGATGCTAATTTCACAAAATAAGCCCACCATTATGAACAAAGTAAGTTCCATTTATACATTTTGTCATCAGTGATCAAGTCCCCTCAAGTACAAAAGTAATCTCAAAATGGAGGCAAACACACCAAGCCAAAATATAAATGACCTTCGTGAAAATTCATGAAATACTAAAAACTATTGAACCACAAAAATTATAAGTGCATTTATGAATTTCATCAATTAAGGCCATCTTCAATTCACCTCTTCTTTTAGAATTACCTAAGAATTCACAAAATCATTCAATCAAGCACATTTTCATTCATTAGATAATCTAAATTACTCACATAAATATAAAAAACTCCCACTAAGCTAATTAAAATGCTACATTTGGCTACTTAATATGCAACTTCGTCATCAAGCCAAATTAAGCATAAAACTAGCAAGAATTCACCAAATAAGTACAATAAATGCAAATCACAAAATATAGTTATCACTAACAATCACCAATAGCATCAATAAGCTGAAATAAATGCACCTAACTTCACATATTAAAAATTGCCTAAAAATAGAAAATATTCATTCATGGCAAAATTCAAATAACAAAGTTAGGTGAAGAATTGTTACCTCAAGGTGGTTTGGTGATGTTTAGAGATCAACATGATGTGAAAACCCTCAAGAAACTTACTCCAATTTGACCTCAATTGAGTGATTTCAAGAAGGTAGAACCCTAACTAATGGTAAGCTTGAAACCACTTTAGAGTTGTTTTTGAAAAAATATGAACTATGAAATTCACTCTAGAGGATAGGAGAAAGTGATTTGGTGAAGGTTATTTGAAGATTAAATGGTGAAAAGTGGTGTTTTAGTGAGTGGTGTGTGTTTGAGGTGTTAGTGTGTGAGTTGGGTTGAAGAAGGGAGGAAGAAGGAAGCTTGGGGAATCCGTGCGCGGATTCCCCTTATTGCACGAAATTGGCCAGAATCCGGCCAGTTTCCGGCCGGATATACGGCCGGATTATTGGCCGGATACTGGCCAGTAGCCACGAAAATTTCTGGCCAGTAGCCACGAAAATTTCTGGCCAGTAGCCACGAAATTTTTTTTTCAATTTTTGTCTCTCAATCCAGCCTTCAATCCGGCTGAAATTTGGCCGGATTGTTGGCCGGATTTGCTACAGTGCCCTTTTTTTTTCTTTTTTTTTTTTGCATATCCGGCCAGAAACTGGCCGGATTTTCGGCCGGATTCTTGGCCGGATTCTGCTGCAAAAAATTTTCTGATTGCAGCAGTTGATCCAAGGGCTCGGATCCATTGAATCTGCACTTATTGTAGAATTTTTGCAATTTTCAGTTTGACCTCAATTCTTCAAAATACACCCTAGATCATTTCTATGTCAAAATAAACCATTCGCGCACATGTAAAATGATCTAAACATGCATTCTAAACCTCTTTAATGCATCAAAAACCACAATTACTGAATTTGAGGTATTGAGATCTTTGATCAAACTTCGCCTTTTTCACCTCTTTTGGTCACTTTTCCAAAACCTACAAATGAAAAACAACAAAATTACTCAAACTTATGCTTTAAACATAAAATCACTCCAAAGTAACACTAACTTAAACAAGCATTGGGTTGCCTCCCAATAAGCGCTTCTTTAAAGTCAATAGCTTGACTATTTCACCTCATTTTTCAAGGAGGTTTAGTTAACGAATAATCCACCATTTTAGGTCGTGGTGGATCATTAAATGGTGACTTTATAGCCAAAGCCACATGATCTAATGATGTGAGAAATGAAAGTGACTTACCTATCCCAAGTGTTCCATAGATATTACCTTGAATATGCACCACTTGAGAACTTACCAAAGGACATGTCATAAGAGTATCTTGGGCAGGAATACCTTTAGAACCTATACTTTCAATGCACTCCTCAAGAGGGGTGAAAAATGAGTCATTAAAACTCACCTCTTGAGGCTCAAAGTTAGTTCCAAAGATATTATCATGTGAAATGGACATTTGCTCATTGAAACACAATTGAGATTCATCATTTTCATCAAAATGCAACCCATTTTCACATACAACATTCCCACCATTCATGCTAGAATCATTTTGCAAATTATTAGAGGAAATAACTTCACACAATGCATTCAATTGCTCATGTATTCTACCAAAGTGAGAAGCTAATTCATCTATTCTTTCCTCAATCCTATCAAAACGGTCGGAAGTTACATTTGCTAGCTTTTCTAATGCTAAATCAAATTGATTAGAAAAATTTTTTACAGCTAGCTCCCAAGATGCATTAGAATCATTAGCTAATGGTTCACTTTCTAACTCCCAAGGTAGAGGTGTATTAGCTAACTTCTCTATTGCCAACTCCCAAGATGGTTTTGATTCATATTGGACACTTTCAGGTTGGTAATCATAAAAATATGAATAATCACTATATGTACATTGATTATCCCAACCATAAGCAGGAGAATTGCTCCAATTAGCACTATATCGATCAAAACAGGGATTGTAATGCTCTAATTCATCATAATAATCCACATTTTGTGCTTGCATACATGTATTAGTAGCATGATAACTTCCACACAAGTCACAAATCACATGATAAGAATTAAAAACATTAACATTCCTCCTCTGCTCAATTTCATGCATCATGGTGTCCATTTGAACTTGTAACTTAATTACATCAAATTTTGCCTTTAAGCACCTTAAACCGTCTTCAAAAGACATACATTCAGTAAATTCTTGGTTACCTCTATTAAAGGAGCTTTGCACTTGGTAACCATCCATTACCAATCTTCCATTTCTCAAGCATTGTCCTCCAAATTGTCCTACCCTTCTCATCACCTAAAATTGCTTTTAAACAACTTAAGAGCAAAATTAGTAAGAAGAATAGGTGATAAAACACATACACATATAAAACACAGAAAATAACATTCACAGTATAACTAATAATATGTCTAAACTAATAAAGTTACTCTTCACACCGATATTGCCAAATCTTCCCCGGCAACGGCGCCAAAAACTTGACGTGCGCGGAGTATACATATACAATTAAGCTCATCCTAATCAAGTTTTACATTTATAAACTCCTAAATACCCCACACGCGATTTATCGCAAGTATACGAATCGTGAGCGAGTATAGGGTATTAAGGGTCGATCCCACAAGGAAGATTGCAATTACCGGTACTACTAAAGCTTCTTTATTATTTAGACTATCAATGAATTATAACAAATTAAAACCTACTGAAATTATGCAAGAAAATAGCAAATGAAAGCTCCTTAGGTTGTGGTATCCCTAACTACTCATGCAAGTGCTATATTTGGATCATTAAATACTACATCTAGGCTAGTTATAGTGTAATTTCCTTAAACATGTGAAACCTACTTTCGTAGTGAATCAACTATACTCATAACTAATCCATACCTATTTTCATGGTTATGAAATTAGCTACAAGTTCATTTCTTCAATGAAATTACATGAAATGAATCACTAAAAACCACATAAGTGCACCTCTACTTTCGTGAGTGTACTCCCTATGTTTAGCACTTCTTGAACTAGTGTTAAATCTCAATTTTCATTGCAGAAACAACACCTTAGATAATCACAATCAATGGTACCAGATTAATCATGATTTAAAGAGCCAAAGTGCTAAATAACTTGCTCAAATCATAGCAATCAAATAACCAAATAATAAATACTAACAATTATAGAAAGTTCAACCAAACCCAAGGTATAAACTTTAGAAACACATATTAAACACAAAATCCAGAACTTGTATATTAACTAAACTTGGAATCAAATACAAAAGATAAAGAGTTTGGAAGGAATACAACCCTTGTCACATGAGCTTTCTTCCTTGCCTTCTTCATCCTCCATTTTCATCCTAATCTAGCTAATAAACAAGAATGGAAAAGCTACACTACTCTATACTAAGCTAATCTAACACTAGGGAGATGAAAGAGCTACATTTCTGCAGCTTCAAGCTTTCTCCCGTAGCTCACTCTCTATTTTTCTGCTATGGACTCCCATCTCTTCCTCATTGCAATGAATATGGCTACTTAATGATGAAAGGTGGTCAAGAAATGAAGCTTTACACTTTCTCCTTACAGCTGGTAATGTTTCTCACATGTCTAGCATCGCATGTGAGTTGGTGGAGGTGAAATTGAGTTTTACGCGTACAAAGCAGCCTTTTCTGACCACAATCCGGCCATAAATCCGGCCACAAATCCGGCCAAGTTCCGACCGGATTGCTACAGTAAATCTGGGCTGCTACAGTGATCCGAGCTGCTACAGTGCCTCGGATCCGTATGGATCCGAGCTCGGGTCCACTAACCCAGAAACAGCCGAGGGTTCGGATGAATAGTGGATCCGAGTGTGGATCACTTGCTCTGTTTTTGGCCCAACTTCAACCGATCTTTTCTTGATGTTAAAGGCTGAACCAGCTCATGTCTAAATCACGAAAGTTGTAGCTTTTTAAGTTATCTTTCCAATGCATCAAGAATCACCTCATTTGGATCTGTGTAGGCTGAGATATGACTGAAATACCCTTGCCTGCTCCATGCCTTGTTCCAGCTTCGACCAGTAGAAATTTGCTATTGTAATTCGGCATTTTGACCTGGAAAACCTTCAAACTGGATTCAGATGTCTTCACCAAAGTTGTAGATCTATCTCTTATCTTCAAATGGGTTCAAGAATCATCCCAATCCGATCATTGTAACTCAAGTTATAGCCGAAATACGAAAATATATCAAAACTGTCAAAATACACAAAATCCAAGTAAAAAGTGATAAAAACCTCATTTAATCACTTAAAAGCATTTTTCACCAATTATAGCCAAAATGATTCATATTCTACCAATAATATAACCAAAGTGACTAAAAATAATATAAAATGTCATACAATTATCACGTAAATTAGTCACTTATCAAACTCCCCCACACTTAAATCATTGCTTGTCCTCAAGCAATTCACACATAATCAAATGCAATGATTCAAGAGGTGAAACAATATATGCACTTTGTCCAATTTAATTCCTCAAGACTTGGAAAATAATCATTATACAATTATTCAATTTACACTAAATACTCATAATATCAAGTAAAGGAAAGATAATTATACCCTAAATTCAACAAGTTAAACTTAATCTCTTACCCTAACTTAATTTTACAAATAAGCAAATCACATAGTCAATTTATAGCCTTCCTCCTCCTTATAATCATCTTTTTCTCAAAATTCTATAACTAAGAGGGATTTATTCACACAAATTTTACTTAAATAGTGAGAATGCCTTTTTACGCGAAAATCGACACTTTTAGGTGAAGATCCCCGGTTACTCAACATTTCACTTATTCAAGTTGCTAATGCATACTCTTAATTCAAGTACCTTTTTACGCGAATGTCGACATTTGTAGATGCCAACCCCCGGTTACTCGGTACGAGAATCATTGGAGTAAAACAATTTTTATTTACTTTCTTTTCTTTTCTCTTTTTTTTTTCCTTTTTTTTTCTACTTTTTTTTTCTTTTTCGGAAATAAAGGACAATAAATAGATATTCCCTCTTAGAAAATATATAAGAATAATCAAAGGAGGAATATAACCTTTATCGACTATATCAATCACTTACTTGCAAAATTAAGTAAAGAAAAGAAATCTCATTAAACATGTAAAATTATAGGCATAATTTTCCTCATTTTACCAAATATACTTTCTAAAATGTAAAAATTCTAATTGCGTAATAAACATTTCCAAGTTAAATGAGGACTAAACCTTCCAAAATACATATAACATTTCAACAATTGGAAGAATTAAACACTTAAGGTTGGAACAAATTGGCCCTTTTTGAATGAAAATGCAAAAATTTGAAGAAATTTTGGGCTATAGTGAAATATTGGAAAAGATTTTTGAAAAATTTTTACAGAGTTTCTCCTTATAAATGGAAGAAAACTCCCTGCCAACAAACCTATTTTCTAGCAAATTATCCACATGGCAAGCATTTCAAACACAATTCCAACATTTCTAAGCATTTAAATCCACAAAATATCATCACCTAGCAAGTAAATGCAAGTTCAATACTTTCCTCCCCCACACTTAAACTTCACATTGTCCTCAATGTGAGAAAAGGAAAATAAATAAGGAGTAAAAGAAAATACTGCTCAATTGAACTTGCGCAATCCGAATCCATGTCCAAGTGATGAATTTCCAACCGTATTTGAGAAAGAATGGAGAGTTCACTTATTGCACCCTGAAAAAGACAAAATCAAAACAAATAAATTTCTTAAAAATAAAAGGTTGCAATCAACAAAAAGAAAACATGCAAGTCAAGGAAAAAGGAAAGATGATCAAGCATGTGGAACCATACAATGTTCAAGGGATAAAAACATGAAATGAGCTAATCCTTGCTAATCAAATATATGCATTAGTATCCAAAGCAAAGGGATGCTAATTTCACAAAATAAGCCCACCATTATGAACAAAGTAAGTTCCATTTATACATTTTGTCATCAGTGATCAAGTCCCCTCAAGTACAAAAGTAATCTCAAAATGGAGGCAAACACACCAAGCCAAAATATAAATGACCTTCGTGAAAATTCATGAAATACTAAAAACTATTGAACCACAAAAATTATAAGTGCATTTATGAATTTCATCAATTAAGGCCATCTTCAATTCACCTCTTCTTTTAGAATTACCTAAGAATTCACAAAATCATTCAATCAAGCACATTTTCATTCATTAGATAATCTAAATTACTCACATAAATATAAAAAACTCCCACTAAGCTAATTAAAATGCTACATTTGGCTACTTAATATGCAACTTCGTCATCAAGCCAAATTAAGCATAAAACTAGCAAGAATTCACCAAATAAGTACAATAAATGCAAATCACAAAATATAGTTATCACTAACAATCACCAATAGCATCAATAAGCTGAAATAAATGCACCTAACTTCACATATTAAAAATTGCCTAAAAATAGAAAATATTCATTCATGGCAAAATTCAAATAACAAAGTTAGGTGAAGAATTGTTACCTCAAGGTGGTTTGGTGATGTTTAGAGATCAACATGATGTGAAAACCCTCAAGAAACTTACTCCAATTTGACCTCAATTGAGTGATTTCAAGAAGGTAGAACCCTAACTAATGGTAAGCTTGAAACCACTTTAGAGTTGTTTTTGAAAAAATATGAACTATGAAATTCACTCTAGAGGATAGGAGAAAGTGATTTGGTGAAGGTTATTTGAAGATTAAATGGTGAAAAGTGGTGTTTTAGTGAGTGGTGTGTGTTTGAGGTGTTAGTGTGTGAGTTGGGTTGAAGAAGGGAGGAAGAAGGAAGCTTGGGGAATCCGTGCGCGGATTCCCCTTATTGCACGAAATTGGCCAGAATCCGGCCAGTTTCCGGCCGGATATACGGCCGGATTATTGGCCGGATACTGGCCAGTAGCCACGAAAATTTCTGGCCAGTAGCCACGAAATTTTTTTTTCAATTTTTGTCTCTCAATCTAGCCTTCAATCCGGCTGAAATTTGGCCGGATTGTTGGCCGGATTTGCTACAGTGCCCTTTTTTTTTCTTTTTTTTTTTGCATATCCTGCCAGAAACTGGCCGGATTTTCGGCCGGATTCTTGGCCGGATTCTGCTGCAAAAAATTTTCTGATTGCAGCAGTTGATCCAAGGGCTCGGATCCATTGAATCTGCACTTATTGCAGAATTTTTGCAATTTTCAGTTTGACCTCAATTCTTCAAAATACACCCTAGATCATTTCTATGTCAAAATAAACCATTCGCGCACATGTAAAATGATCTAAACATGCATTCTAAACCTCTTTAATGCATCAAAAACCACAATTACTGAATTTGAGGTATTGAGATCTTTGATCAAACTTCGCCTTTTTCACCTCTTTTGGTCACTTTTCCAAAACCTACAAATGAAAAACAACAAAATTACTCAAACTTATGCTTTAAACATAAAATCACTCCAAAGTAACACTAACTTAAACAAGCATTGGGTTGCCTCCCAATAAGCGCTTCTTTAAAGTCAATAGCTTGACTATTTCACCTCATTTTTCAAGGAGGTTTAGTTAACGAATAATCCACCATTTTAGGTCGTGGTGGATCATTAAATGGTGACTTTATAGCCAAAGCCACATGATCTAATGATGTGAGAAATGAAAGTGACTTACCTATCCCAAGTGTTCCATAGATATTACCTTGAATATGCACCACTTGAGAACTTACCAAAGGACATGTCATAAGAGTATCTTGGGCAGGAATACCTTTAGAACCTATACTTTCAATGCACTCCTCAAGAGGGGTGAAAAATGAGTCATTAAAACTCACCTCTTGAGGCTCAAAGTTAGTTCCAAATATATTATCATGTGAAATGGACATTTGCTCATTGAAACACAATTGAGATTCATCATTTTCATCAAAATGCAACCCATTTTTACATACAACATTCCCACCATTCATGCTAGAATCATTTTGCAAATTATTAGAGGAAATAACTTCACACAATGCATTCAATTGCTCATGTATTCTACCAAAGTGAGAAGCTAATTCATCTATTCTTTCCTCAATCCTATCAAAACGGTCGGAAGTTACATTTGCTAGCTTTTCTAATGCTAAATCAAATTGATTAGAAAAATTTTTTACAGCTAGCTCCCAAGATGCATTAGAATCATTAGCTAATGGTTCACTTTCTAACTCCCAAGGTAGAGGTGTATTAGCTAACTTCTCTATTGCCAACTCCCAAGATGGTTTTGATTCATATTGGACACTTTCAGGTTGGTAATCATAAAAATATGAATAATCACTATATGTACATTGATTATCCCAACCATAAGCAGGAGAATTGCTCCAATTAGCACTATATCGATCAAAACAGGGATTGTAATGCTCTAATTCATCATAATAATCCACATTTTGTGCTTGCATACATGTATTAGTAGCTGTAGACACCAAATTTTGAATAAAGCATCTACTTCATGATTTTTATTTTAGATCGCCTGCATTTAGTTCATTGTTGTGTGTTTGGTATTTTTAGTTGTATTTTTATTTTAGTTTTATTCATTTTGCCCTTTTAGTTTGTCTATTCATTTTTATTTTGTCATTTTAGGGTTTTAATCACTTTTAAGTTTTAGATTTTAGTTTTTAGTTTTTAGTTTTTTTTTTAGTTTTTAAGTGTATAGAGTTTTTCAAAAAGAAAAGGAAAATCATTTTAGTCATTTTATTTTTATTCAATGCGTTCTTGAAAGAAAAATGAAAATGCAAAAAAAAAAAAAGGGGGGGAAAAGAAATGGAAAAAATGGTTTAATGCATATTGGCCTATTTTGAAAAAAAAGTGAAAAGTTGGAAATTTGAAGGAAAAGTTTTTAGTGTAATAGGCATTATTTACTTTTTGATACATTTTAATTGTTTTTCAAAGAGAAAAAGAAAATATATTATTATTTCAGATTACAAGCATTTGTGTTTTTGGTGGCATTTTATTGTTATTTCTTTTATTGTTATGTTTTTTTAAGTAAAGAAAAGAAAGAAAAGAAAAAAAAGAAAATGGATGAAAAATGGAAGTTGTAATTTGCTGTTCAATATCAATTTCTGTTATCATAAACTTTGTTATTATCATTTATTTCATTTTTATTGTTATTAATTTCTGTTTAATTAGCTGAAAAAAAAAAAAAAAAAAAAAAAAAAAAGAAAAGTAGAATTCTTGTCGCAGCATGCACGCTGCAATTCTTGGCAGCGTGCAAAGGACGGCCAGCTTGTCCATCGGAGGGCTGGAATTTGGAGTGGAAATGAACCTCCCATCCTCACCTTTGAGGTGAGGGTTGAGGGGGTTCCACGGGAGGTATAAATAGAAAAGAAAGGAGCAGCCGTAGGGAGTGGGTTTTGGGAGACCAGCAACGGGCAAATAGAAAAAAACTAAGCAAGGGTTTTAGAAGGGAGTTTGAAGGCAAAAACAAAAGGACAAAGAGCTAGTTTAGGAGAAAACCTGGAACAAAAGGGAACGGCTATAGGGAAAGCTAACGGGGAGAAGAAGGAGTGAGAGATAGCTGAGAGAGAAAAGAGAAGGTTTGAGTGTCGGACTAAAAAAGGAAGCTACGGGAGAGTGTGTGGAGAGAAGGAATCAAGCAAGAGGAAATCGAGGAAGGAGGAGCAGCTTCATTGGCGTTGAAAGTTCCTGCAGCAAGCCATTTTTGGTTTCTCTTTTCTGAAGAACAACGTGTTGTTCTGAGGTAACCCATTTCATTTTTGTATCATTTATCCTGTGAGGGTTTGAGTTCATCACGCCCGTCTCTGTTTCTTTCCGTGTACGTGCATCTGTTAGTTCCTCCGTCTAGGATTTCTGATGCCCTTTGAGAAATTCGAAAGCTTTACGGTAAATGGATGTTCAGTGATCAGATGATTCGGCTAGAAAAGTAGTACCCTTTGATGAATCTAGTTTTGATTTGGCCGTAAGTTTCTGCTTTTGTCTATTGTTCTGTAATTAGCAGCCTGGTTAGATCTTTTGGACTTGGGCAATGCTATGAGGGTCGTGTGATTGTAGATAGGTTGGGATCCTCATGGTGGGTTTTGGCGGTTGTGAAGCTTGTCTGAGTTTTCTTTTTCTTCTTCGCACATGTAGTCTTAGTTTCGGTCGAAATGATTGCAGAAAATGGCTAAAGTTTTGCATCTTTTGCTTTCGGATTTTTTTTCTGGATTTCAAATTAGGGGTCTCATATTTAAAAAGCGCAGAATGTTTGATGATTCTATGGCCAGATTGTAGATTGTGTGTGGCCAAAGGTCGATGCATAAAAATCTGTTTTGAGGTTTTGAATTCTGATTCGGGTGCAACGATGACCATAGAATGGTTTCTTGTTGGTAACTGCAGTTTTGTTTAGCTAAATTTTCTTCTCGGGTCTGATGTGTGGTGGTTGGAGTGAGGCATTTTAAAAAATCTTTTGAACATGATGATGCCACCGCCGGATTCGTCTGAAGCCAGTTGCATTTCTCCGTGCGTCTTTCATTTTCTTGTTTTTGCTGTTTGTTTGGGTCCTCAATGGTTGCTTCATGTTTGAATCCTCCTTGTTTGTTGACGAGCTGGTTACTATTGGATTGTAATTGATGAGTTTGTTGTTTTGGTTTGAGGATTAACATAAAATTTGGCTGCCAAAAGAATGTTGAATACGTTATTATGTGTTTGCTGTTTTCTTGCCGCAACCAAGACAACCAAGCAATTTTCGTCACCTGGTTTGCTTGGAAGAAGATTAGGTGTTAATTTAATGATGGGTTTTAGCAATAAAAAGCTTGGATAACATGATTTTTGTTGATTTGGATAACATGAGTTGGGATTTTCCGGATTCGATTCTTGCATATTTGAGTAATTAGTGTTACGTTACCTCGCTGCAATTTGTGTTTAGGAGTGACTGATTGAGTGTCTCTCCTCTCCTTTGTTTTACATTCATTCATTCCAGTTTTTTTTGGACAAATAGGGGACTGCATTAAATCATTTCTTTGGTATGTTAAAAGTGTATAAGAAACTAAAAGCTGCTGCATTTTTCTTAACCATTCTCTTTCTCGAAACAGATGCTGGTTTGAGCCTCTCTTTGTATGTTTAGATGCTAAGATCCAGCAGGTTTTTGGTTTTAGATCAAAGTTTTGATGTTGGTTAAGTTTGTTTCCATTTGAAGTTGTGTTTTGAAGCTAAGGCCCGTGCTTGAAAAATGAAAGTTGGTGACTAGTTTAGTGCAGAATTTTCTTAGCAGCTTGCCGAAACCAATTTTGCAGAACTTTATTCTTTCGTTTGATTCTTTCTTTTGGCTCTAAGCTCTAACATTTTGTCTAGATAACAATCCAATCATGTTTTTTCTTGTTTGGCTTGCATGAATGTGTCTAAATGGCATAAGGAAACTGCATGAGAATGGTTGTGGACGAATAGAAAATTTTCTGTTTTAGTTGCAGAGGTTTTGTTTCTAGCTAACTTGCATGGAAAAATTCCAAGCTTTGCTTTGCCATGAGGTGTTTGGTTATGTTTTGATTGGAGTTGGTTCAAAGTTTTGTTTGTTGAAGGTTTGAAATGAAACTTGCGTGTGAAATGGAAGCTACTGCTGCATTTTTTGGATTGCCGAAGGCTTCATGTTTGCTGCAATTTGAGTGCAGAATTCTTCTACGTGATTGCATGATTGTTGCATGAAAATAACTTTTAGAAATTGCATTTTTGACCCCCCAAGTCCCCTCTTGTTCTACTAAGGCCCAAGTAATTGAAACATTTAATCAATTTGATCCCTCTAAGTTTCTCTTTGTGCCACAATAGCCCAAGCATGTTTCAGTATCTCGTAATTAAGTTCTAATTTTTTGCAAATAGATCTTAGAATAGTTGAATTTCGAGCCATTACTTGACTTTTTCTCTTTGCCTTTGGACCTTTGAAGTTCCTGAAAGTATTTGATTGAGCTTGAATGCTTGGTTAGCGTTCACCATTGAGTCTTTGGTAGCATCAATGTTTCAATCCAATTGCTTGTTGGCCTTCATTGGTTACCATGTTTTGCTAAGGTGATGCTTAATGCATGGATTTGTGAACCTTGCGACTAAATGAACTTGTGGTGACCCATGTTCTTTAATTTCCCTAAATAAGTTGATTAATTGACCTTTTCATGCTCATGGACCTTTTGAGTTCTAAAATGTTTCATTTCGCTTTGAATGGTTGATTAATGCTTGCATTAGGTCCTTGGTGGATTCCTTTATTGGAAATTATGCATAGTTTGATTTCACTTAAAGTGCAATTAGGAGAGTTTTTGGTGACTTTGTTATACTTTACTATTTGAGGTACCGTGACCTTTTTATTGTTTTGAAGCCATTTTTCTTTCATTTGGACTCCATTCCAAGGGAGGTACACTCTACTCCTCAATTGTATTTCATTTGACCCTATGTGCTCCTACGTGTTATGTGAATATGCATGCCTACTCCGCTTTCCTTATCTCCTTGCGTGCATTTACTTGCTTTTACTTTTATTTAAGTTTATGGGGTATGTGTACACCTCTTGGCTTGTAATAGATAGGGCTCGGAGAGCATCTTGTCCATTTCCCCTTCCCCTTTATGCTTTCATGGGGTATGTGTACACCTCTTGGCTTGTAATAGATAGGGCTCGGAGAGCATCTTGTCCATTTCCCCTTCCCCTTTATGCTTTCATGGGGTATGTGTACACCTCTTGGCTTGTAATAGATAGCGCTCGGAGAGCACCTGGTCCATTTCCCCTTCCCCTTGCTTGCTTGTTTTTGTTGCTATATGTTTAATTGCTTTATTAGGCTCTTACATCTAGTCGAGTATGCTAAATGCTATGTGCTATGTGTTTACGAGTATTTTGGCATGTCTACTTGCTTTCATAGCCATGAATGGATGGAATGGATGAATGTACGTTTCCGCTAGTCCAACGCTAGTCGGAATTCATAGAATGGGCTAGTCCAACGCTAGACCCTTAGGGTTTTCCTCTCGTTAGTACATGTGTGCATGTTCATTACATGTCATGCATTCTTTTAGTTTTATCATTTTGCATACCCCTCGAACCCCTTTTCCCTCCATTTTAGGATTTTTGCATTTCATGCTAGTTACAGGGTTCATTTGCTTGAGAGTCCCCTTAAATATGGGATATAGACGAGTGTGGCTTTTTCTAAAGCCTTAGCACGCTTATATCCTCTCTATAAAAGGGCAAATTGAGTCACGATTTAGGTCTCCCCGTCCCAATATGCATGAATTCCCTAGGCTCATGCATTCTAAGTCCACTCCATCATTACACTTTCACTTTTCCTCTCATTTGCACACGTACACCTTTTTTATCCTTTCACTTGCACATGAACATTTTTCCTCCCATTTTTGCACACGTGCACCCTTGAGTTTCTTCACTTGCACACGAACACTTTTATCATTACTTGCACACATGCACTTCATATTATCATTTCACATACCGTACGTTACCCACTCACGTGCACACTTTCATTTACATATTTATTTTCTTTTATTACTTTTTCAAACTCATGTCCTCACATTGCACACGTGCATTCCATTCATTTGCATCCCACTTGCATTATTCGTGACTCCTTCAAAGGATTGATATTGGGCTTCACAATTAATGTGATTGGCATCACTCAACCTTTGAAGGGAAATTTCCCCCAATTCCCTTAGGTCTAGGGTTTGCATTCATGTAGGGCACTCAAATGTAATAAATTCTTTGGTTAAAACAAGAAAATCTTTGATTAAATCAACGCAACTAGCCTTGGCTAGGTCAAAGGGGTGCCTTGGATTCTATCCTTGCCTTCCCCTTTGTCAAACGTGACTCCCGAACCTTTTTCTTTGGTTTACGTAGACTAGGAGTCGTTTTAAAAAGGGTTTATTACTACTTGACTTTAAAAAACTCATTTTTGGGTGACTTGGTACACCTTAAACCATTACCAAGTGGCGACTCCAAACTTTTTATTTCAAAACCCTTTTTAAAACTATTTTTGGCCAAATCGTCGCTTTCCAAGGTCCCATGGCCTTTACTTTTACTTTGCACACGTTCACACACCACACTTCACACACATACACTTCGACGATCGAAAAGTGGGGCGCGACAGTTGGCGACTCCACTGGGGACATTCGAGAGTCCGAGCAAATTTGATTTAATCAACCTTTTCCTTCTTTTAACCTTTTCATATATTACATTTGGGTGTTTTAGGGTTGCATTTTTTCCTTTTAGGATTTTTGCATCACTCGCGTCTCAAACCAATCCCTCGACTCATGAATGTATGTTTGGATGTATGTTTACTTGTTGTCTCGCGCTTGCATTGCACTTGGGAGGGGGTGTGTCACCCTAGAGCCTCGCGTTGGTTCTTGACCCTTCCCCTCCAAACGAGCACTAGCATACGAGCATACGCTTTACTTCTTTTATCCCTTTATTTTTCTTTTAGTTGGCTTGCCACGCCACTCTACCTGTTAGGATTAGGTGACTCACTTGGACATGTGATCACGACACGATGTGTGTGTAGCATGTTCCAATGGGTCACTCAATCTTCCACTTAAAGCTATTGGTTGATAGCCTTTAGCTTTTGGTCGAAGATTGAGGTTTTGATGGATTCACTCAAACACGTAGTCGTGACACGATGTGTGCGTAGCGGTGTTTGGGGAATCGCTCGAGCCACCGACAAAGAACCTTGGGACTGGTGACCCTTGGTTTCTAAGTCTGAAGGCTCGGGGACCTGAGCTTATCGAGTCTAGATGCATTAGTGAACCCCCAACCTCATGCATCCATGATAGCTTGCCTAGGGTAGAGTCGGCCTTATCCTAAGCTAGGGACACTATTCACGAGGGGAGGGGTCCAAACCCTTTTTCCTTTTTATTGCTTTGATTGCTTTATCTTGTTATTACAATGTGTTATGTGTATTTATCTTGGTTGAACTAACCTTTCTTGGTTTTGTGTCCCGATTGCATTCATTAACCCTGAGTAAATAAGAGGTCTGGCATGACCTTCTTTTAGAGCCTACCCTTGTAGATAGGCTATTGCACGTTTGACAAATTATGCTGTATTTCGTTTATGAATTCATAATGCCATACCATTTTAGGCCTACCCTGGCAAATAAAGGGTTCCTTAGGTCACGTTTCATTTCGAATTGCATATTTTATTGTTTTAATCAAATGGCATCATGCATAAAGCCTAGAAAGGGAACGCCACGTAGGGAATCCCGTTTTAGGAATAAAACCAACCCTTTTGTGTCCCATGGGTACTTAACCCTTCAAAGGACTGCACGTTTAAGTTTTTGCTTAACTGGAGGAATGAGACTCGTGGGTAAGGTGATTGACAAACTACCTTCTTCACTATCAGATGGCTTGCCCTCGCCGCATCTACCAATTGTTAATACCGTCAACTGAGGTTCAACAATGGCCCACTTTCATGTTACCTAGTGAGCTGAATCAAGTAGCCCAATTTTTAGGACCAATTGGAGACTTTAAACAGATCAAATCCAACAATTATTTGGTAGAAGCTTTAGTTCATCTTTGGGACCCCGAGTGTACTGCTTTTAGAATAGGCAATAGGCAAATGACCATAACACTCGAGGAAGTAGCTGGCCTCCTTGGTTTACCCATACGTGGAACCGCCTTGGTGTTTCCATTTGCTTCCGACAAGGCCGAATTTTGTCAAATTATTGGATTGAAAGAGTCTGTGCTACGAGGGTCAGATCAGAGCGTCACCGTGAATATTCTGTTTGAACGATTTGCGCCACGCGATGGATTCGAGAGGCATGTGACGGATTTTGTGTTCACTTCCAAAGCCGTATGGGAGCGCAAAAGGCTACTAGTATATGGGGTAGCTATGGCGGGGACCTATCTCTTTCCGCGAAAAGATCAGAAGATAGCCTTTAAATCAGCAAAAATTGTGAATGACCTTTTCTTAGGAATTCAGGGTAAGCAATGTTCTATAGTTCCGACCATTCTCGCAGATATTTTCTTAGCTTGTACTGGTTGTCAAAAGGGAGAGAAGTTTTTCCATGGGGCGAACTTGGTTTTATACGTATGGGCTACGGGACATTTTAAGAGACAAGCATCAGTTGCTGATAGTTTGCCGGTGGTTGGATACAATTGGGTAGTCACACATCCCAAAAGAGTCAACGAGGGAGATCTACCAAAGAACGCATCCGAATGTGTGGACTACTTGGAAACATTGCAAGATTTCAACATTAGGTGGGTATTAGATTGGACAGACTGCTTTGAGCCGATACTTCGCACTAAGGAATCCGAACGTGTTCTTTTGCTGGGTACTCAAGGAATCATCTCGTATACCCCGAAGCGATTTCTCAGACAACTAGGTCGCATTCAGGGGCCGCCACCGTTTTCCGAGTTTAGTGAAGTCACCATTTTCTTTGATCAGGGGGTATGCCCAAAAGAGATCCCTATGAAGAGCCAAATCACTGAATCTTGGAGAACAATATCCAATGATAGAAGCATTCGTTATCTTCCGGAGCTCAAACAGAAGGGGGTAATGACCGCACCATACGAGGATTGGTTGAAAGATTCCACCACGCAAGGGTTGCAACATGAGCCGTATGAGGAAATTGAGAAGCTGAGAGCCATCATTAAAGCCAAGGACATGGAGGTGGTACAGTTGAAGAAATCCATCGAATCGCACAAAGAAAAGGCAGAAGAAAATAAGAGGTTATATGAGAAGGAGCGAGAAAGGCGCCAAGATATGAAGCGGAAATGTGGGGAATTACATGATCAAGCCGAACGTGTCAAGATGCCATATGCAAGAGAAAGTAAAGACTCTGTACTAGATAGGCTTAGGAATTTTGGTGATCTTGTACGAAATCGCCTTCGCGATATGATGTAAACAGATGTATCTGGTTTCTGCAATGAAATGAATCTCTTTTCACAAAAGTGTTTGTCAAATAACAGGTTTGATTAACGGGTCTCATTCTGAAAGTGTTGCATCATGCTAAGCCTACCCTTGGCACAAAAAGGGTCCCCCCATAGGACATGCATCCGAATTGTTTGAATAGCTACTAACTCATGTCTTTTTCTTTTTCTTTTTCTCTTTTTGAATAAATTGCAGAAATCTAATAACGATTGGTTTATCTAAAGAAGTCTTTTGCATTCTCAGGTAAATTTCAAAATAGCTTTTCGGAAAAGCCCCATTATTACGCGATCCCGAAGTAAGGCCCAAAGGAATCGTGTAAACATGAATACTCAACCAGAATCATCCGATAAGACTACAGCGACTACACAGCCGGAAGTCACGAGTCCTGGGGTCCAGTTGGCCGAGTTACTTGCTAAGTTCGGGGAGATGGCCTCTGAGATGGTTGCCCAAAAAAAGATAATAGATGAGCTTGTCAGTAGCGGGGTACAGCCGGAGCTTCCGCACGTAATACAACTGCAATCTGAACCCTTTGTTATTCCTACAGTTCAAACTACTGTTCCCATGCAAGGTCCACCCGAAGGGACTTTCACCTACCCCACTATGCATCTGCCATACACTTACCCTCCTAATCCTTCATTTTTCCCTACTCATATGCAAGGCCCACAACCTCAAGTCACTGCAAATATACCACCTGAGACACAAGCTTTTTATTACCCCACCACTGAGCCTTATCTGCCAGACCATTTTATTCAAACCAAACCAGAGGTGGGAGGATCCTCTGCTCTTATTGACGTGAAGTTATTAAAGCGCCTGGACCGTTTCGATGAATTCATGAGGAAGAGTCAGGTGCTGAACAAGCAAGGAGTTTTGGATTACGATGAGCTGTGTCTTTTTCCGAATGTGCAACTGCCTGAGGGGTTCAAAACTCCTAAGTTTAACAAGTACGATGGGACGGGTAATCCCAAGACGCACCTCCGACTATTTGCAAACAAATTGGGAAAGCCTGTGGACGATGAAAACTTGCCTCTGAGGTTGTTCCCTGAAAGTCTGGAAGGGGACGCACTTGACTGGTATTCAAATCTGAAACCTGAAGACGTAAGAACCTGGATTGACTTGTCCAAGGCTTTCGTAAGGCAATATGAGTATAATTGTGAGTTGGCACCGACTAGAACCACCTTGGAAGGAACCAAAAGAAAGCCCTCCGAAGATCACAAGACTTATGCCAAGAGGTGGAGGAAAGTAGCTGCCAAGGTGGAGCCTCCGATGACCGAGGAAGAAATCATCCGTACTTTCATCAAGGCCCATGATCCTCCATATTTTGAAGAAATTTTCCGTATGACTGGATGTTCATTCGCGGCAATTGTAAATAAACTTGAAGAATTTGACGACTTTGTACGAACCGGGAAAATTGTTAATGTGTCTGCCCTAAAATCGCAAGTAGAAGCTTTGCAAGGGCGAGGAAGCAGTGAAAAGAAACCACAATTCAAAAAGAAAGAAGGAGATACAACCTTTGTTTGGAACCACAACCCACCACCCCGACCCCGATACCAACACAACCCAATCTACCAACCCCATTATCCTTATTACTCAAATCCGCACCCTGTATATACTACCAACATCCACCACCCTCGACCTCGCCCAAGCTATCCAAACCCACCTTCAGCCCCTTTCCAGATTTCCCAACCAAATCCACCCCAAAACCGACCTCGTCCACCATATAACCCAAGATTTCCTCCTCCAAATAGACCTGTTTACAATCATCCTCAACCTCATGAACCTTACAACCGACCCCCAAGCCGTACTTTTACCAATTTAGGTAGGCCTTTAGACCAACTGTATGACCAGTTAAGGGCTTCTGGAAAAATTGGTACAGTACCACCTCCTACCTACCCGTATGGCATGCCCGTTTGGTATAACCCGCAAGCTGTTTGCGCGTATCATTCGGGGGCACCTGGGCATGCAACTTTGGATTGCAAGGCGCTTAAGCATAAAGTTCAGGATATGGTTGAGTCTGGAGAAATCGTGATCAGAAAAAGGGAGCCACAAGGGCCAAACGTAAATCAAAACCCCTTACCAGAGCATGTTGGGGTTATTATGGACGATGCGGAGTACGAGGAACAAATCAAGAAATTGGCAATAGAAGCTGAAGTGTTTGGGGTCACGGATCAACCGTTTGTCATAGAGTTGCCATTCGAAGAAGATAACAAGCCTTTTGTCTTAGATCTCACGCCAGCGGAGAATGAAGCTTTGAAACCAGTAGTCATCGAATTCCCGAAGCAGGAGCCCGTATTAAGTCTGCAACAAGTGCCGTGGAATTACGATGAGCCTAGCATACAGATCGGGGAAAATTCAACCGCAAAGAAGGAAGTGTCAGTAGTTACCAGATCGGGGAAGACTGTAAATCCATTTGAGACTATTACTCCAATTCAAGCCAATAGTTCTGAGCCACCCATCAAACCAACAATCACCGAGAAAGAAGCCGTGGATTTCCTTAAACGACTCCAGAGAAGTGAATACAACATAGTGGAAAAGCTAAGCAAATCACCTGCCCAGATAACCATGTTGGACCTACTTTTCTCTTCGGACGTGCATAGGGATGCATTGATTGACATATTAACAAGAGCTCAAATTCCGAGGGACATTTCTGTTGATAATTTTTCAAACGTGGTTGGGAGCGTATTGTTCAACAAGCAAATTGCTTTTTCTGACGATGAATTGCCGACGGAGGGCATCGGACATAATAGGGCGTTGTACATAACAGTGAGGTGCAACGGAAAAATGCTGCCTAAGGTGTTAATCGATAATGGATCCGCGCTGAATATCTGTCCTTGGAGTACCTTAGAGAAACTAGGATTGCAAGACATCAAGCTGAGGCCTTCAGGGACTATTGTTAGAGGGTTTGATGGAGCGCAGAGGGAGCCAATAGGGGAGGCAGATTTAGTAATCGAGATGGGGCTGGCCCAATTTCAAATAACTTGCCAAGTCATGAACTTCCCGAGCATTTACAATATCTTACTTGGAAGGCCATGGATTCATAAGTCGGGGGCTGTGCCGTCTTCGTTGCACCAATTACTCAAGTTCGTGGTAAATGACAAACTAATCACTATCTTTGCTGAAGAGGACTGCCTGGTGATCACTGACTCTGGAGTTAAAGAAGAGGGTAGTCAAAGTGTTACCATGTCCCCTCACAGCACATCCGATATAGTCTCCGTAAGTTGGATAACCACGGAGGAACAAACTCTCTCAAAGGCCTGTGTAATGATGGCCAGAGAAATGATTCGTGGAGGATACAAATTCGACAAGGGGTTGGGGCGTGAACTGCAAGGGATCCTGAAGCCAGTGAAGATAGTAGAAAAGAGGGATACCTTCGGTTTGGGTTTCAGACCAACCGCCAAGGATTTCAAGGAGATGAAGGAGCGCAAGAGAGCGGAGAAAGAAGGAAGGCAAGGGGTTCTTGACATTCCACCACTGCGTTATACTTTCCCACGACCAGCTGAGGTGATCATGTCAGAAATCAACCCAGTTGACGGAATTGAAGCGAGTTTGGCTCAATTGTTCGTTGGGGCAACATTTGAAGATATTGTTCCGGGCGAAGCTGAATTTCCTGACATTCCTGAAGGATCAATTCTCAATTGGACAGCCGAGTCCCTGCCCGTTCGGAAGGAGTTTCGGTAAAATGAAAGGGGTTTATCATTCATGTGAATTCATGAAAATGCTTTTGCATCTGTAAATAGCCAATGAAAACAATTTCCTTTTTGACTAACGTCTGCGCATGTAAATATTGTTAAGTTTTCATTTCCATTTGCTTTCAATCAAAGGTCTTTATGAAAATGCACAAGTTGTTCTTGTCATTGTTGTGTTGTTTATTCGTTTGTTTATATTCATATTGCTTGTCCGTTTGTTGGTTGTGTGTTTGTTTGCTTATTATCCCCCATTCGTTAATTCTTTCAGATGGCCAAAAATAAAATTATTTGATCCTTTGGATATCACAATTCTGGAATTCGATAATGGCAATCTCTATATCACTCACGACTTGGAGGTTTGTGAATCCGAACTCCAAAGCGAGAGTGATAATGAGGAAGTATCCGATTCGTTTGCAAAGGATCTTGAACAATATGAGGAAAAACCGAAACCGAACCTGGAAGAAACAGAAAAGTTAACATTGGAACTGAGGATGAAATTAAGGAGGTACAGATTAGTATTCATTTGAATAAGAGCCAGAAAAAGGAGATGCTCGAGTTCTTGACTATGTTCCAGGATGTATTTGCGTGGTCCTATGATGATATGACTGGCATTTCAACTGACGTGGTGGTGCACAGGTTACCCACAGACCCCTCTTTTCCACCCGTAAAGCAAAAACCCAGAAAATTCAAACCAGATATAAGCCTCAAAATAAAAGAACAAATTGAAAAACAACTCCAAACCAACATTATCATTGTTTCCCATTACCCTATTTGGCTTTCAAACCCAGTCCCTGTTCCAAAAAAGAGTGGAGAGGTGAGAGTTTGTGTTGACTATAGAGACCTTAATAAAGCCAGTCCTAAAGATGATTTCCCTCTACCAAATATTCACATTCTCTTAGACAATACTGCCGGACATGAGATTGAATCCTTTTGCGATTGTTTTGCTGGCTACCACCAAATTTTGATGGCAGAGGAGGATAGGGAGAAAACTGCTTTCATTACCCCTTGGGGTACCTTTTGCTACCGAGTCATGCCTTTCGGTTTAAAGAATGCTGGAGCAACGTATCAGAGGACCATGACAACCCTATTTCATGATATGATCCACCGGGAGATGGAGGTCTACGTGGATGACATCATAATCAAGTCTAAAAGGACGGAGGATCACTTGGATGATTTGAGGAAGCTATTTGAAAGGCTGCGAAAGTACAATTTGAAGTTAAATCCTGCGAAATACGCCTTTGGGGCACCAGCTGGTAAATTGTTGGGTTTCATCGTGAGCAAGAGAGGCATAGAGATAGATCCGGCAAAAATCAAGGCGATTCGAGAGATGCCAGTGCCGAAAACTCAGAAGGACGTGAAAAGCTTTTTAGGGAAGATCAACTTTATTGGGAGATTCATTGCCCAGTTAACGGCCACATGCGAGCCGTTGTTCAAGTTATTGAGAAAGAATGTGCCGTTGTACTGGAATGAGGAGTGCCAACAGGCTTTCGACAAGATCAAAGATTACTTGTTGCAGCCTCCGGTCCTGGTGCCACCCAAACCGGGCCGACCGCTGATCATGTACCTATCTGTGCTCGACGGAGCAGTTGGTTGCGTTCTCGGGCAACATGATGACTCTGGAAGGAAAGAACAAGCCATTTACTATCTAAGCAAGAAGTTCACGCAGTACGAGGCTAATTATTCGTTCATTGAGAAGAGCTGCTGTGCGTTGGCCTGGGCAGCCCAGAAGTTGAGACACTATCTGTTGAGCCATACCACTTATCTTATTTCCAGATCTGATCCTTTGAAGTATCTCTTGGAGAAGCCGATGCTAACTGGGCGTTTGGCGAAGTGGCAAATAATCCTCTCGGAGTTCGATATTGTTTTCACTTCTCAGAAAGCTGTCAAGGGGCAAGCTATAGCTGATCATTTGGCGGAAAACCCAAGGGACAATGATTATCAGCCACTTCACACCTATTTCCCTGATGAAAAGATCTTATTTGTAGGCGCCACGGACGATATAAGTGAGCAGAGCCCTGAATGGAGGCTTTTCTTCGACGGAGCTTCAAATTCTCTAGGAGCTGGAATTGGAGCTGTTCTGGTGTCGCCCGAAGGGAAGCACTACCCTGCCGCTGCCAAATTGCAATTTCCTTGCACAAACAACATGGCTGAGTATGAAGCCTGCATTTTTGGTCTCAAAATGGCTTTGGAAATGGAGATCAAGGAGTTGGTAGCTTTCAGTGATTCAGACTTACTCGTGCACCAAACCTTGAAGCAGTGGAT
Source organism: Coffea eugenioides (assembly GCF_003713205.1). NCBI lineage: Eukaryota > Viridiplantae > Streptophyta > Magnoliopsida > Gentianales > Rubiaceae > Coffea > Coffea eugenioides. The sequence goes on from NC_040037.1 coordinate 41,631,877, forward strand.
AACTAAAGATTCAAAAATTTTGCCTTACCATTGTAGTTTGCTCACTCTGGCCAAGCAATTCCTAAATTTGGAGTTCAGACACCTCCCACGAGCCCGAAATGCATTTGCCGATGCTTTGGCCACCTTAGCTTCTATGATTCAGTATCCAGATGAATTGAAAATTGAACCGATCCAGATTCAACTTCAAGATAAACCTGCTCACTGTTGGGTTGTAGACAAGTCCTCCGACAAAGTTCCTTGGTATAATGATCTTAAGGAATTTCTCAAAACTGGGTCCTACCCTCTGCATGCTGGTACAAAAGACAAGAGTTTTCTGCGTAGAATGGCTTCCAAATTTTTCTTAAATGGTGAAGTGTTGTACAAAAGAACCTCTGATTTGAACCTTTTAAGGTGCATTGATGAAAATGAAGCCCAGTATATGATGAAAGAGGTGCATAATGGTGTTTGCGGACCTCACATGAATGGCCATTTGCTAGCAAAGAAAATCATGAGAACCGGATACTTCTGGCTTACTATGGAGCACGATTGTATAGACTTTGTCCGGAGATGTATAAAATGCCAAATGCACGGTGACATTATACGCGCTCCACCCACTGAGTTGCATAGCATGACCGCCCCGTGGCCCTGTTCAATGTGGGGTATGGACGTGATTGGTACAATCGATCCTCCTGCTTCAAATGGACATCGATTTATATTGGTGGCGATTGAGTACTTTACCAAGTGGGTTGAAACGGAATCGTTTAAACATGTGACGAAGAAGGTAGTTGCCAATTTTTTGAGAGATCACATCATCTGTCGATTTGGGGTGCCTGAAACGCTTATCACTGACAATGCCAAAAATCTGAACAATGATATGGTGGATGGACTATGCGAGCAATTCAAGATTCGACACCGCAATTCCGCCATTTATAGGCCTCAGATGAATGGAGCCGTAGAAGCCGCGAACAAGAATTTGAAAAAGATTATCCGCAAAATGACTGAAAAGCATCGCGATTGGCATGAAAAGTTGCCTTATGCACTAATGGCGTACCGGACTTCTATCCGGACATCGACTGGGGCAACGCCATATTCACTGATGTATGGAATGGAAGCTGTATTACCAGCCGAAGTTGAGATTCCTTCGCTGCGAATCCTCATGGAAGCTAAGTTGGAAGAGGCTGATTGGATAAAGCAGCGCCATGAACAATTGACGTCGATCGATGAAAGGCGATTCAATGCTATTTGTCATGGTCAGTGTTATCAAAAGCGTGTGGCCCGAGCTTACAACAAAAAAGTCCATCGACGGGCATTTGAAGAAGGTGATAAAGTGCTGAAGCGGATTTTGTCAATGCAAGACGAAGCTAAAGGCAAATTCGCTCCAAACTGGCAAGGGCCGTTCATTGTCCAAAAGGTATTACCTGGCGGAGCCCTTATTTTAGCAGAAATGGATGGACGAGCATTCCCTCAACCCATCAACTCAGATATGTGCAAAAAGTTTTTCATTTGATAATGCAAATTTTCTTCAGAAATTCATGCAAATGGCGAAATGCAAGTCAGGCCATCTTCTTTTACACCTAAAAATATTTTATCTCTACTTGTCCCCTTTGAGCCATCAGAACTGGCAAATTTTCGTTTGATAACCCCTGAGAATTGCAAACCCCACACTGGGGCAAAATTTTAATTTTTGAAAGAAAGATGAGCAAAAGAAAGGAGAAAGAACCCTTACACTGGGGCAAATTTAGTTTTCAAAGAAAAATGCAAAAAGTGAGGAAAATGCAATGAAGAAAATGCAAAGAGTGAAAATCCGATCAAACTGGGGCAAATTTTCCCCGGTTTCGTTCAAAATCGGAGATGATTTCAAAATAGTGCAATCTCAGTTTATTTTACCCCTGACATCGAATTTGCTTTCAGGCCTTAACCTTTCTGGAAAAACACCTCACCTGACCTCATTACAAAGCCCAAAGTCCTGGCTTCTGTCATTTGTTGCATTTCTATTAGCAAAATTTGATAATCAATTGGCAAGTGATGTCCGTAATGCCTTCGCCTAACCTACAAGGGAAGTGCATTTTACTGATGCCTGAAACCTTTAACTCATATTTCTGAGTCGATCATGGTCGAGATGTGTCTTTGTTCTTTAGGCGAAAACCCGAAAGGGCGCCTCGCAAAAAAAAAAAAAAAAAAAAAAAAAAAAAGGAAAAAAAAAAAAGAAGGAGCCAAAAAGAAAAACAAAAAGAAAAAGAAAAGACAAAAAGGAAAAGGAAAAGCAAAAACAAAAAGGGTAGGGGCAACCTTGGTGAAAACCCGAAAGGGCGCCAAGGAGGGTTTTTCGCAACGGACGAGCGCGAGAAGGAACAGCTGGTGACCTGGTTCACTTAGGGGCTTCCTCATATTTGTGATACTTCTGCCAATATCGGATTCCGAGGAGAATATATCCGAAGTCTCGAATATGATATTTGTTGGCTAAACTTGTATTGTTCTTCACAAATATTCTTTGGCAAAATGTATCTTTATGAATCTTTTGGGTTGTTTTCAATTATTTGTGTATGACTGCTTATGCTTGTCTAACATTCTTTTGCATGCTCATCTTTGCCCGACATAGGAAATAATCTTGCATATACATTGATTGTTATATGGTAAATTCCACGCATCATTCTTTCACCATTGAATTCAAATGAGTGATAAACCCAAAGGTTTGAGCGAAAATAGGGGATTCAATCATCAGATACAGGGAGTAACATGCAACAAAGCTACCACCTGGACTGGGTGACGTGGTCAATCCGTATTTGATCAGTCTCAGAATTTGTAAAGTCACAAGTTCGACCAAGACGGATGCCGCGGAACAGAGGCAAAAATAGTACAAGACTCATGTTTACACGATTCTCAAGGCAAACCGGATCAAATAATGGTGGCAAATCCATTATCATTTATTCTTTTTCTTGCAGGAACACTGCGTTCACAAATGAAAGTGATCATTCTCTTTTTTTCAAACCTAAAGAAATGTTATTTGCAAAGTTGGATTATAAGGACCAACACCAGCCATCACTTCAACTACAGAGATCCAATCTCCCTCTAAGTACAAAAATTTGAACTACTCTCAGGTAAAAATTCAATTCATTGTCTCAAACTTCCCCAGTGAAGTCCCGTTTTAAATTCCTTTTCGGGTCAGTCCCGTTTAAATTCCTGTTCGGGTCAGTCCCGTTTAAATTTCTGTTCGGGTCAGTCCCGTTTAAATTCTGTTCGGGTCAGTCCCGTTTAATTTCTGTTCGGGTCAGTCCCGTTGAATTTCTGTTCGGGTCAGTCCCGTTTAATTTCTGTTCGGGTCAGTCCCGTTTAAATTTCTGTTCGGGTCAGTCCCGTTTAAATTCTGTTCGGGTCAGTCCCGTTTAAATTCCTGTTCGGGTCAGTCCCGTTTAATTTCTGTCGGGTCAGTCCCGTTTAAATTCTGTTCGGGTCAGTCCCGTTTAATTTCTGTTCGGGTCAGTCCCGTTTAAATTCCTGTTCGGGTCCCGTTTAAATTCAGTTCGGGTCAGTCCCGTTTAAATTCTGTTCGGGTCAGTCCCGTTTAAATTCTGTTCGGGTCAGTCCCGTTTTAATTTCTATTCGGGTCAGTCCCGTTTAAATTCCTGTTCGGGTCAGTCCCGTTTAAATTCTGTTCGGGTCAGTCCCGTTTCATTTCCTGTTCGGGTCAGCCCCGTCTTATTTTTCATGTTCGGGTCAGTCCCGTATTAGAATTCCTGTTCGCCGGGATCTTTTGCAGCCCAATAACACAGGTAAGTGTTTGGTGTCCACTTCTTTGTCTCAAGTTTTTTCAAAACTCAGACAAAGAGAGGCAAACTGTAGACACCAAATTTTGAATAAAGCATCTACTTCATGATTTTTATTTTAGATCGCCTGCATTTAGTTCATTGTTGTGTGTTTGGTATTTTTAGTTGTATTTTTATTTTAGTTTTATTCATTTTGCCCTTTTAGTTTGTCTATTCATTTTTATTTTGTCATTTTAGGGTTTTAATCACTTTTAAGTTTTAGATTTTAGTTTTTAGTTTTTAGTTTTTTTTTTAGTTTTTAAGTGTATAGAGTTTTTCAAAAAGAAAAGGAAAATCATTTTAGTCATTTTATTTTTATTCAATGCGTTCTTGAAAGAAAAATGAAAATGCAAAAAAAAAAAAAGGGGGGGAAAAGAAATGGAAAAAATGGTTTAATGCATATTGGCCTATTTTGAAAAAAAAGTGAAAAGTTGGAAATTTGAAGGAAAAGTTTTTAGTGTAATAGGCATTATTTACTTTTTGATACATTTTAATTGTTTTTCAAAGAGAAAAAGAAAATATATTATTATTTCAGATTACAAGCATTTGTGTTTTTGGTGGCATTTTATTGTTATTTCTTTTATTGTTATGTTTTTTTAAGTAAAGAAAAGAAAGAAAAGAAAAAAAAGAAAATGGATGAAAAATGGAAGTTGTAATTTGCTGTTCAATATCAATTTCTGTTATCATAAACTTTGTTATTATCATTTATTTCATTTTTATTGTTATTAATTTCTGTTTAATTAGCTGAAAAAAAAAAAAAAAAAAAAAAAAAAAAAGAAAAGTAGAATTCTTGTCGCAGCATGCACGCTGCAATTCTTGGCAGCGTGCAAAGGACGGCCAGCTTGTCCATCGGAGGGCTGGAATTTGGAGTGGAAATGAACCTCCCATCCTCACCTTTGAGGTGAGGGTTGAGGGGGTTCCACGGGAGGTATAAATAGAAAAGAAAGGAGCAGCCGTAGGGAGTGGGTTTTGGGAGACCAGCAACGGGCAAATAGAAAAAAACTAAGCAAGGGTTTTAGAAGGGAGTTTGAAGGCAAAAACAAAAGGACAAAGAGCTAGTTTAGGAGAAAACCTGGAACAAAAGGGAACGGCTATAGGGAAAGCTAACGGGGAGAAGAAGGAGTGAGAGATAGCTGAGAGAGAAAAGAGAAGGTTTGAGTGTCGGACTAAAAAAGGAAGCTACGGGAGAGTGTGTGGAGAGAAGGAATCAAGCAAGAGGAAATCGAGGAAGGAGGAGCAGCTTCATTGGCGTTGAAAGTTCCTGCAGCAAGCCATTTTTGGTTTCTCTTTTCTGAAGAACAACGTGTTGTTCTGAGGTAACCCATTTCATTTTTGTATCATTTATCCTGTGAGGGTTTGAGTTCATCACGCCCGTCTCTGTTTCTTTCCGTGTACGTGCATCTGTTAGTTCCTCCGTCTAGGATTTCTGATGCCCTTTGAGAAATTCGAAAGCTTTACGGTAAATGGATGTTCAGTGATCAGATGATTCGGCTAGAAAAGTAGTACCCTTTGATGAATCTAGTTTTGATTTGGCCGTAAGTTTCTGCTTTTGTCTATTGTTCTGTAATTAGCAGCCTGGTTAGATCTTTTGGACTTGGGCAATGCTATGAGGGTCGTGTGATTGTAGATAGGTTGGGATCCTCATGGTGGGTTTTGGCGGTTGTGAAGCTTGTCTGAGTTTTCTTTTTCTTCTTCGCACATGTAGTCTTAGTTTCGGTCGAAATGATTGCAGAAAATGGCTAAAGTTTTGCATCTTTTGCTTTCGGATTTTTTTTCTGGATTTCAAATTAGGGGTCTCATATTTAAAAAGCGCAGAATGTTTGATGATTCTATGGCCAGATTGTAGATTGTGTGTGGCCAAAGGTCGATGCATAAAAATCTGTTTTGAGGTTTTGAATTCTGATTCGGGTGCAACGATGACCATAGAATGGTTTCTTGTTGGTAACTGCAGTTTTGTTTAGCTAAATTTTCTTCTCGGGTCTGATGTGTGGTGGTTGGAGTGAGGCATTTTAAAAAATCTTTTGAACATGATGATGCCACCGCCGGATTCGTCTGAAGCCAGTTGCATTTCTCCGTGCGTCTTTCATTTTCTTGTTTTTGCTGTTTGTTTGGGTCCTCAATGGTTGCTTCATGTTTGAATCCTCCTTGTTTGTTGACGAGCTGGTTACTATTGGATTGTAATTGATGAGTTTGTTGTTTTGGTTTGAGGATTAACATAAAATTTGGCTGCCAAAAGAATGTTGAATACGTTATTATGTGTTTGCTGTTTTCTTGCCGCAACCAAGACAACCAAGCAATTTTCGTCACCTGGTTTGCTTGGAAGAAGATTAGGTGTTAATTTAATGATGGGTTTTAGCAATAAAAAGCTTGGATAACATGATTTTTGTTGATTTGGATAACATGAGTTGGGATTTTCCGGATTCGATTCTTGCATATTTGAGTAATTAGTGTTACGTTACCTCGCTGCAATTTGTGTTTAGGAGTGACTGATTGAGTGTCTCTCCTCTCCTTTGTTTTACATTCATTCATTCCAGTTTTTTTTGGACAAATAGGGGACTGCATTAAATCATTTCTTTGGTATGTTAAAAGTGTATAAGAAACTAAAAGCTGCTGCATTTTTCTTAACCATTCTCTTTCTCGAAACAGATGCTGGTTTGAGCCTCTCTTTGTATGTTTAGATGCTAAGATCCAGCAGGTTTTTGGTTTTAGATCAAAGTTTTGATGTTGGTTAAGTTTGTTTCCATTTGAAGTTGTGTTTTGAAGCTAAGGCCCGTGCTTGAAAAATGAAAGTTGGTGACTAGTTTAGTGCAGAATTTTCTTAGCAGCTTGCCGAAACCAATTTTGCAGAACTTTATTCTTTCGTTTGATTCTTTCTTTTGGCTCTAAGCTCTAACATTTTGTCTAGATAACAATCCAATCATGTTTTTTCTTGTTTGGCTTGCATGAATGTGTCTAAATGGCATAAGGAAACTGCATGAGAATGGTTGTGGACGAATAGAAAATTTTCTGTTTTAGTTGCAGAGGTTTTGTTTCTAGCTAACTTGCATGGAAAAATTCCAAGCTTTGCTTTGCCATGAGGTGTTTGGTTATGTTTTGATTGGAGTTGGTTCAAAGTTTTGTTTGTTGAAGGTTTGAAATGAAACTTGCGTGTGAAATGGAAGCTACTGCTGCATTTTTTGGATTGCCGAAGGCTTCATGTTTGCTGCAATTTGAGTGCAGAATTCTTCTACGTGATTGCATGATTGTTGCATGAAAATAACTTTTAGAAATTGCATTTTTGACCCCCCAAGTCCCCTCTTGTTCTACTAAGGCCCAAGTAATTGAAACATTTAATCAATTTGATCCCTCTAAGTTTCTCTTTGTGCCACAATAGCCCAAGCATGTTTCAGTATCTCGTAATTAAGTTCTAATTTTTTGCAAATAGATCTTAGAATAGTTGAATTTCGAGCCATTACTTGACTTTTTCTCTTTGCCTTTGGACCTTTGAAGTTCCTGAAAGTATTTGATTGAGCTTGAATGCTTGGTTAGCGTTCACCATTGAGTCTTTGGTAGCATCAATGTTTCAATCCAATTGCTTGTTGGCCTTCATTGGTTACCATGTTTTGCTAAGGTGATGCTTAATGCATGGATTTGTGAACCTTGCGACTAAATGAACTTGTGGTGACCCATGTTCTTTAATTTCCCTAAATAAGTTGATTAATTGACCTTTTCATGCTCATGGACCTTTTGAGTTCTAAAATGTTTCATTTCGCTTTGAATGGTTGATTAATGCTTGCATTAGGTCCTTGGTGGATTCCTTTATTGGAAATTATGCATAGTTTGATTTCACTTAAAGTGCAATTAGGAGAGTTTTTGGTGACTTTGTTATACTTTACTATTTGAGGTACCGTGACCTTTTTATTGTTTTGAAGCCATTTTTCTTTCATTTGGACTCCATTCCAAGGGAGGTACACTCTACTCCTCAATTGTATTTCATTTGACCCTATGTGCTCCTACGTGTTATGTGAATATGCATGCCTACTCCGCTTTCCTTATCTCCTTGCGTGCATTTACTTGCTTTTACTTTTATTTAAGTTTATGGGGTATGTGTACACCTCTTGGCTTGTAATAGATAGGGCTCGGAGAGCATCTTGTCCATTTCCCCTTCCCCTTTATGCTTTCATGGGGTATGTGTACACCTCTTGGCTTGTAATAGATAGGGCTCGGAGAGCATCTTGTCCATTTCCCCTTCCCCTTTATGCTTTCATGGGGTATGTGTACACCTCTTGGCTTGTAATAGATAGCGCTCGGAGAGCACCTGGTCCATTTCCCCTTCCCCTTGCTTGCTTGTTTTTGTTGCTATATGTTTAATTGCTTTATTAGGCTCTTACATCTAGTTGAGTATGCTAAATGCTATGTGCTATGTGTTTACGAGTATTTTGGCATGTCTACTTGCTTTCATAGCCATGAATGGATGGAATGGATGAATGTACGTTTCCGCTAGTCCAACGCTAGTCGGAATTCATAGAATGGGCTAGTCCAACGCTAGACCCTTAGGGTTTTCCTCTCGTTAGTACATGTGTGCATGTTCATTACATGTCATGCATTCTTTTAGTTTTATCATTTTGCATACCCCTCGAACCCCTTTTCCCTCCATTTTAGGATTTTTGCATTTCATGCTAGTTACAGGGTTCATTTGCTTGAGAGTCCCCTTAAATATGGGATATAGACGAGTGTGGCTTTTTCTAAAGCCTTAGCACGCTTATATCCTCTCTATAAAAGGGCAAATTGAGTCACGATTTAGGTCTCCCCGTCCCAATATGCATGAATTCCCTAGGCTCATGCATTCTAAGTCCACTCCATCATTACACTTTCACTTTTCCTCTCATTTGCACACGTACACCTTTTTTATCCTTTCACTTGCACATGAACATTTTTCCTCCCATTTTTGCACACGTGCACCCTTGAGTTTCTTCACTTGCACACGAACACTTTTATCATTACTTGCACACATGCACTTCATATTATCATTTCACATACCGTACGTTACCCACTCACGTGCACACTTTCATTTACATATTTATTTTCTTTTATTACTTTTTCAAACTCATGTCCTCACATTGCACACGTGCATTCCATTCATTTGCATCCCACTTGCATTATTCGTGACTCCTTCAAAGGATTGATATTGGGCTTCACAATTAATGTGATTGGCATCACTCAACCTTTGAAGGGAAATTTCCCCCAATTCCCTTAGGTCTAGGGTTTGCATTCATGTAGGGCACTCAAATGTAATAAATTCTTTGGTTAAAACAAGAAAATCTTTGATTAAATCAACGCAACTAGCCTTGGCTAGGTCAAAGGGGTGCCTTGGATTCTATCCTTGCCTTCCCCTTTGTCAAACGTGACTCCCGAACCTTTTTCTTTGGTTTACGTAGACTAGGAGTCGTTTTAAAAAGGGTTTATTACTACTTGACTTTAAAAAACTCATTTTTGGGTGACTTGGTACACCTTAAACCATTACCAAGTGGCGACTCCAAACTTTTTATTTCAAAACCCTTTTTAAAACTATTTTTGGCCAAATCGTCGCTTTCCAAGGTCCCATGGCCTTTACTTTTACTTTGCACACGTTCACACACCACACTTCACACACATACACTTCGACGATCGAAAAGTGGGGCGCGACAGTAGCATGATAACTTCCACACAAGTCACAAATCACATGATAAGAATTAAAAACATTAACATTCCTCCTCTGCTCAATTTCATGCATCATGGTGTCCATTTGAACTTGTAACTTAATTACATCAAATTTTGCCTTTAAGCACCTTAAACCGTCTTCAAAAGACATACATTCAGTAAATTCTTGGTTACCTCTATTAAAGGAGCTTTGCACTTGGTAACCATCCATTACCAATCTTCCATTTCTCAAGCATTGTCCTCCAAATTGTCCTACCCTTCTCATCACCTAAAATTGCTTTTAAACAACTTAAGAGCAAAATTAGTAAGAAGAATAGGTGATAAAACACATACACATATAAAACACAGAAAATAACATTCACAGTATAACTAATAATATGTCTAAACTAATAAAGTTACTCTTCACACCGATATTGCCAAATCTTCCCCGGCAACGGCGCCAAAAACTTGACGTGCGCGGAGTATACATATACAATTAAGCTCATCCTAATCAAGTTTTACATTTATAAACTCCTAAATACCCCACACGCGATTTATCGCAAGTATACGAATCGTGAGCGAGTATAGGGTATTAAGGGTCGATCCCACAAGGAAGATTGCAATTACCGGTACTACTAAAGCTTCTCTATTATTTAGACTATCAATGAATTATAACAAATTAAAACCTACTGAAATTATGCAAGAAAATAGCAAATGAAAGCTCCTTAGGTTGTGGTATCCCTAACTACTCATGCAAGTGCTATATTTGGATCATTAAATACTACATCTAGGCTAGTTATAGTGTAATTTCCTTAAACATGTGAAACCTACTTTCGTAGTGAATCAACTATACTCATAACTAATCCATACCTATTTTCATGGTTATGAAATTAGCTACAAGTTCATTTCTTCAATGAAATTACATGAAATGAATCACTAAAAACCACATAAGTGCACCTCTACTTTCGTGAGTGTACTCCCTATGTTAGCACTTCTTGAACTAGTGTTAAATCTCAATTTTCATTGCAGAAACAACACCTTAGATAATCACAATCAATGGTACCAGATTAATCATGATTTAAAGAGCCAAAGTGCTAAATAACTTGCTCAAATCATAGCAATCAAATAACCAAATAATAAATACTAACAATTATAGAAAGTTCAACCAAACCCAAGGTATAAACTTTAGAAACACATATTAAACACAAAATCCAGAACTTGTATATTAACTAAACTTGGAATCAAATACAAAAGATAAAGAGTTTGGAAGGAATACAACCCTTGTCACATGAGCTTTCTTCCTTGCCTTCTTCATCCTCCATTTTCATCCTAATCTAGCTAATAAACAAGAATGGAAAAGCTACACTACTCTATACTAAGCTAATCTAACACTAGGGAGATGAAAGAGCTACATTTCTGCAGCTTCAAGCTTTCTCCCGTAGCTCACTCTCTATTTTTCTGCTATGGACTCCCATCTCTTCCTCATTGCAATGAATATGGCTACTTAATGATGAAAGGTGGTCAAGAAATGAAGCTTTACACTTTCTCCTTACAGCTGGTAATGTTTCTCACATGTCTAGCATCGCATGTGAGTTGGTGGAGGTGAAATTGAGTTTTACGCGTACAAAGCAGCCTTTTCTGACCACAATCCGGCCATAAATCCGGCCACAAATCCGGCCAAGTTCCGACCGGATTGCTACAGTAAATCTGGGCTGCTACAGTGATCCGAGCTGCTACAGTGCCTCGGATCCGTATGGATCCGAGCTCGGGTCCACTAACCCAGAAACAGCCGAGGGTTCGGATGAATAGTGGATCCGAGTGTGGATCACTTGCTCTGTTTTTGGCCCAACTTCAACCGATCTTTTCTTGATGTTAAAGGCTGAACCAGCTCATGTCTAAATCACGAAAGTTGTAGCTTTTTACGTTATCTTTCCAATGCATCAAGAATCACCTCATTTGGATCTGTGTAGGCTGAGATATGACTGAAATACCCTTGCCTGCTCCATGCCTTGTTCCAGCTTCGACCAGTAGAAATTTGCTATTGTAATTCGGCATTTTGACCTGGAAAACCTTCAAACTGGATTCAGATGTCTTCACCAAAGTTGTAGATCTATCTCTTATCTTCAAATGGGTTCAAGAATCATCCCAATCCGATCATTGTAACTCAAGTTATAGCCGAAATACGAAAATATGTCAAAACTGTCAAAATACACAAAATCCAAGTAAAAAGTGATAAAAACCTCATTTAATCACTTAAAAGCATTTTTCACCAATTATAGCCAAAATGATTCATATTCTACCAATAATATAACCAAAGTGACTAAAAATAATATAAAATGTCATACAATTATCACGTAAATTAGTCACTTATCACTTAATCTCTAATAAGATGTTGAAACAATCAATCTTTGGACAAGTTGCCTAGCCAATTTGGATGAGTTGCAACTCATTGAAAGGGAGTTGAGGTAGGTTGCAGATGGTTGTGACAGAGGTTAATTGAAATTTGTCAAATTTAATGGGTTTTTAGTTGATCTCATTGTGTTATTTGTTTTTCATTTTTTTTTACATATATATTTTTCTCAATAAGCTCATCTTGATAGGGCGTTGTTTGTTGACTTTGTTAAGTTTATTCACAGAAATTATTGCTACGTGATTTATTTTAGCCTCGTGACCTGCGTTATGAATTCCAATTTCTTCTACGCTTGCAATCGAAACCATTCTAGAGTGGTAAAAAAAAATTTTTTAAAAAAATTGCTAATGAAACCATATATTCAACTTCATAAACTCTCTTTTCCTCACATGTGTAATTTATCTTCGTAAGCAGATATTAACACGGCCTGCCAATTCACTCCTATTCCAATCAAGAAAACAGCAGCCTTTTTTTTTTTTTTAGTCTATTGTCTTAAGTGGATTTTATCCATTCAGATTTCTTCATAAAAGCAAATTAGCTTCCTGATAATGAAATTAAAAGGGTTATCTGCACACACCAATATCAAGACATATGCAAGTAATGTTGGAAACAAAACCAAAAGTGACAAAATATAATTAAAGATATTTTTTTACACTAAAGAAATGTGTATATTTTTAATTCTGTGGCGTGATTCCTTTTTAAAATGTTTGAAGCCCAATGTTCCTATAATAGAGGAAGCCTGGGAAAGCATTTGACAGTATTGCCAAGCAGTGGTAGGTTTTGTAGGCCAAAATGGTGCAATGTAAGTCCAAATGATAGACTATTTGCACCACAACAAATTTAGCAGCAAAAGTCTTGAAACAAACTTTAGCCCATTCTGGCTGGCGTTCAAAATAATATGATCGACCAAAGTTTAAATTCTTCAAATATCCAAATCCAAATTTTTTACAACTTTATATTTTTTTCTTGCGAGGATTTTGGTCGTCTAACACTTGTACTCACCGCACATGGACATTTGTAAAATTTGGTGAACAGAAGACCCCGACTTCCAAGACGTGCCTACGCCTTCCAACCTTTGCAACAATGAAAGTCAAAAAAATTGACCAGGACCTTCTCTAACCCCACTTTTCTCCTTTTCTCTTTTCTTGTCTTGTCTGATCTTTTTAATTTCCTCTGTCTTAGTTTCTACTTTTCAATTTCCTTTGTTTTGTCTTAGTTTCAGTTTCTTCGTTTCCTCTTTTCTTGTTAGTCAGCCGCGCACAGCTCGTCGCCGTGGCGTGCTCCTCTTACCATGCTCCTCCTGTTTGGGAGTCCCAATATCGCTCCCTCCAAGACTCTATCTACGACCTGGGCGACCGAGTTGAGAGAATAGGTGCCCGTCTTGCAGCGATGCAGGTCTCTGCCCGTATCCAGGCAGAGAATCAAGTGGCTTTCTTCGCTCATATTGGATTTACTCCGCCTCACCCCCCTCCCCCTTAGTGTCTAGCTACTCCTATCGGTGGTCAGGGAAGTTTCTCTCCTTTTCTCCTAATACTTCATTTGTCTTTTCTACATTGAGGGCAATGTAGCTTTTAGGTGTGGGGGAGTGGTTCCCATAATTGTAGGTGGTTTCCATTATTTCTTTTGGCTGTGGTACACAAAAAAAAAAATGAAAAATGGAAAACAGAAAAATGAAGAAATGATGAAAATAATGCAGTTAGTCGGCTTGCTGTTCGTTTCTATGTTTGTTAGTGCTGGAGTGTGTTGCTATGATGGATTATACAATCATGGTGCATAGGTATGTGGTCAAATATGCTAGTTGGGCATTTTGTTTTTCCTGGGCAATATCGTTGAATGTTGAGTGTGCTGGACTTGACCCATTCTTATAACTTTTGGGAGCTTTTGAGCCATGCATGAGCACATTATTCTTGTTTGCTCTATTTTTGTTTTGAGTGTGTATCACACATGGTATTGGCATTCTCGAAATTGTTATTTTTTACATGTCGAGACCACATTTTGTTGAACTGGATGCATTTGAAATGATAAGGGCATTTAGGATTTAACCTCCTTTAACTTTCTAAAAACCATGCATTCATCTTGTCTCCCAATAGTGAACCAATTTGAGCTTTTATCCTTCTCCTTTGTTTGTTAGCCATGTTTGATAACCCAGGACCTTTTTAGACTTGTTTAATCTTGTGTCGTTAAGAGATGTCTGAATTTTATTGTTTGTGCAAGGCAAATAAATCTAGGGTCGCAAGTGTTGTTATAATACAAGCTGTATGGTGCTGATTCTGTGCATCTGAGATCGAAAAAAAAAGAGAAAAAAAAGGGAGAAATTGTCGATAGACTGGTGAGCAGAAGACCCTGGCTTACAGGGCGTGCCCACGCCTTGCAAGATGCCCTTCCCAAAAAAAAAAAAAAAAAAAAGAGAGAGAGAGATAGAAAATATAAAGAGAGTTCCGACACTTGCGCAGTAGGTATAACAAATGGAAATGCCTTGCTTGTGGAATTTCTCCGGTGAAGCATTGTGGTTATGTGGTGGATATCGGACATTCTCTTGTCACAATACACCCTATTTTTACCTTCTTATCCCGCCTTTTACGTAGGCCCCATTATAACCTATTAAAGTCCCTTTGATTTGTGTATTTAGTTCACTTTTCAGTGGTGGAAATGTGATAAATGTGCAAGATTATGGTAATTCCATTCCGTGATGCTGATTTGAGCGTTCCTGATATTTATACATTTTCTTGAAGGTGACGCGTATTACTGTTCATATTCTTTGGATAACCACCTGTTTGGTATGTTCTAATATTGGTGATATTGTTGGGAATGCGGGATGTTTGTGTTAGTATAGATTACTGCACGACCATTGCTATCTTGATTGTACTTCTGAGTTTCGAAATGCTTGAGGACAAGCATTACCTAGGTGTGGGGGGATTTGATAGAGTAATTATATGACATATTTTGCATTATTATTCTGTCCTAATTTTGGCTACGCATGATGCTAAGAATTTAGAATTTGCTCATATTTGATATTTGTGTAAATTCCAAGTAGTTGGCGTTAAAAGTAATCTTTTGAGACAAAATTCCAGAAGACCCTTTGTTTCAAGGCGTGTTCACGCCAGAAACTGAGGAGACTCGCCTAAAAGCCAGACTCGCGGGCTTGGTAGCAGAAGGCCAACTAAGAAACCAGGTCTACGTGGACTAGAGGCATGGGATCAGAACCTTTAGACAAATCCTTGTTGGAGACGTCTCTTTTTACTCTCTGCTGCGTGGCGGCTACTGAGGGATTTTTGGGAAATAGAAAAGCCAGATTCACGGCTTATGTATTAGATTAGATTTTGCTTTTGACGGTCAGACACTTTGGTTTTTCTGCCCTCTTCAGCAGCAATTAAGAAGCCAGAATCACGCGAGCTTCATAGTTTTAGCTCTTGTCTCCCCCGATTAGACAATTTCTTACTGGCGGCTTGGCTTTTGTTCTTTTAGCAGCCGATTTTTTCTAGTGCTTTACTTCTACTTTCTTGCTTCAGTAAGAACACAGAGACCAAGAGATAGTCAAGCCCTTTTGTTTGTTTTCTTCGTTGCGTCACCTTTCCCAATTATTCGACAATTAATTGAATGATTTCAATTAAATCACGCGGGATGAATACAATGAGGAGCGGCTAGTTTTCTCCTCTACTCAAAGGTGGACGCGATGGCGCGGTCCATAACATCTGTGAGATCTAATCGAATTTTTATTATTTCTCCCAATTTGTTGCTATTCGTGCGTTTCCTGGATTAATTGTTCATGAGTATTTTATTAATTGAATATCAACGGCCGGGGTATTTAATTTAATTTAATAGCCTACCGTCACGTTAATTAAATTGAATCCGTAATTGTTCGTTTAGTTGACCGCTAGTGACAACTACCATAATTGGCTTTTTGTTGGGGAAACGCAAGATCTAATTTAAATAAACCTCTTAGCGTGTTTATTGGTTAGGGTTGGGTTTTTCTAGCTTTAATGCAACTGGATAATTAAATTCCTACGATCGTACCTAGAGTTATTTTCTGGTTAGAGAAGCAGTCAATGGTTGTACCTTGACTGTCGAAAAAGTAAGGAAGAATTGGTTGTCAGAGCTTGTTGATAACTATAACCAACCTAGTGACTAATGGATGAAATATCTTTGCATCGATGATCATTTAATTGGACCGTGCCTGAAAAGTTGATCCTTTGGGTAGAATTTTATTAATTGCTATTTTTATTAAATTGTACTTGGTGAGTTAGCTTTTGAATTTTGTTAATTTTATTGTCATTTTCATCCCAATAATTATCCCCCAATTTTATTCTATTGACTTGGAAAGAAACAACTTCCTACTCGTTTCCTGTGGAATCGACCCTACTTGCCATTGTATGCAAATTTAATGTTTTTATAGACAATTCTGGTATATCGGATCAAGCAAACTTTTCGGGAATAGGGTGAATCAAGTAACCCATTGCACACTTAGGGTCCCTGCTCCAGTACTCGGATTTGTTCCATAATTAATTGTGGTGGTAACTAGGACTTTTTAGTAATTATTATTGCACAGGTTCGGCACCTGTCAGTACTTGTTGGATCTTTACTAGGTAGGGAATATGGTTTCACTAAAAAGTTTGTTTGACCCAACAAAAATCGTGGCAAAGGGATGTTTACGGAGTTTGAATCCATTGGATGAGGTCGGGGGACAAGCTCTTGGGCCAAACTGGTGTGAAATACAAATACAAGTTGCAATGAGTCCACGTGAGCAATTGATTAGACCGTATGATTTGCAACAAACAATTCAAGATGCACTTGGTGCACCAGTTGCTTGGTCTTGTCATTTGGTGAGATATGCACTACTTAAATACATAGCGGATTTTCTGGAATTTTAGTGACTTTGCTATGATGATCTAATGATCCCCTTGGTCTTTGTGCACAGGTGGAACCAGCTGAAGAATGATGGGGACTTCATGGTTATGACTGAGGACTCTCAACAAAATGGAAAGTTTGGAAGCTACTTCTACTTCTTTCAACTTGTTAGAGATGAGAGTCTTTTAGTTTGTGCACAAGAAAGTCTTTCAAGTTATTGTAAATGAGAATCTTTTGGTACTTTATTGGGATTTTAGTACTTGCTTTGAGCACTTGTTTGCAATTTTAGTACTTGCTATGTTTGTGCTTGTTATCGACTTTTAATCGGATGAATTATGTTTAAGTATCGACTTCTTCTTTTAAATTGCTATATGCATTCTGCTCTTTGGGATAATTTTACAAGTCCCTTGGGATTCTGGTTGATGGAATGTACAGCAGGGAGGACTAATTGCAGGTTGCTTCCATATGAAAACAAAACTGGGAAAACTCCTAGCAATTAAAAGTGTCAGCATAGCTTAGCTTCAAAAAACACTAATGACAAATGGGCATGTCGTCCAAAGCAATGTAAATTCACATGGCTACGTGTCCTTAAAGCCATATATTAAGACAACTCAAGATGCCTTCATAAACTGGATATACTACTGATCCGCTACTGATGTTCTAATGCTATACGGACACTTTCAATTATCACAAAAAAAAGTTTTTGTTGGTAGAGGTAATGCTATAGCAGCATTGTTTTCCTGACACATTTGAATGCTGCTAAAGATTTGAGGCTATCCCCACATTGGAAGGGACAACACTCGCCCTAGGTGTGAGGATAGATTAAGTGTCAGGTTAGATTATCTATACTGACACCTTTAAATGCCGCTAAGGCCATTTTTGTTGTAGTCGGTAAGGAGTCTCTTAATTTATAAGTAATATTTTAATTTGCATCTTTATATGTCTCAAATGGTTTTGAGTGGATATCTTCCCTCACTGGGTCACAATCTGCCTCAAAACTAACTAGGAGATACCATGCACCCCATAATAATAATAGAGTAAATCTTTCCTACACTGACGGTGTATACACTATCATCATTGGATTCATGACATGTGTACAAAAGTTGAATTTCAAATTCAAATTTTGCATAGTTGTCAATCATCCAACGCTGATAGTGTATACACTGTCAGTGTAGGAAAGATTAATCCATAATAATAACCATGCACCCCATAATAATAATAATCATCATCATCCATCCTTTGCATGGCTACTGGCATCCTGGCAAAGGCATGTAACGTGATTCGGAAATCCCATGTTGATTTACTCTCATAATTTGATGAATTATGACTAATTGAGAGGAACTGGTTATTACTTCATTATTGCATTAAGTTTTGTTTATGTTGAATTAATAGTAAACAGTCAATTTCTGGAGATGCTGTGACAAAGGTTAATTGAACTTTGTCAAATTTAATGTGTTTTTTTGTTGATCTCATTGTTTTTTTAATTCATTTTTTTACATAAATATTTTTCTCAATATGCTCGTTTTGATAGGACATTGTTTGTCGACTTTATTAAGTTTGTCACGGAAATTATAGCTACGTGATTTGTTTTAGCCTCGTGACCTGCGCTATCAAGTCCAATTTCTATTTGGCTTGCAATTGAAATCATTCAAGAGTAAGAAAAAAAAAACTGCTAAACTAATCAAAGCTCAAGCCAACAAATATTCAAGTTCATAAACTCTCCATTCCTCACATGTGCAGTTTAACTTCATAAGCAGAAATTGGTACGGCCAGCCAATCAACCTTGCTAAATTGATCATTGCCATACCAATGTACAATGCAGGGTCTCTTTTCATTAGTTGTCTCATGCCGATTTAATCCATTCAGACTTCTTCATTAAATCAAATTAGCTTCCTGAAAATGAAATCAAAAGGGTTATCTGCCCACTTCGATAACAAGATATGCAAGTAATGTTGGAAACAAAACCAAAAGTGACAAAATATAATTTAAAAGTTTAGTACCCAAACAAATGTGCATAAATATAGCAACAAATCAAAGTCAAGAAACAAAAGTTTAGCCCATTATGGAGTTCAATATAATATAATCAAAGTTTAAATTGTATAACGGGTGCCCATAGAACACTCGTTAAAATATATTTCAAGTGTTATATTTTTTAAAATATAATATTAATTAGAGAAAGTAAATAAATATAAAAGAGGGTAGGTAAGATTAAATAAGGAAAGTATGTAAATACAAGAGAGGATAATAATTGTTACTATGTGTATATATATGATATGTTAAGTGAATATTATGTAAGGCACCCGTTAGTAAAACCCAAGTTTAAATTCTGCAAATATTCAAATCAAATTTTTGTACTTATATTTTTTTATCTTTGCGAGGATTTTGGTTCCTTTAACACTTGTATAGGCATTCCTTTCTCCATCTTCACAATAACGAGGAAAGCTTACCAAATTTACATGTGTTAGAAAATGTCTGCATGTGTTGAATTTTCAAAACAGAGAACTTTTAAATTAAGAATTGTGTTATCTTGTGGCCATTAAGACTTGTAAATTATACCAAACTTACCGTATAAAAATACATCCTAACAATTATTACTATACCTTATTTCTATAAATTTTCTTTATTTAACTTTACATTTCTAAGATATTTACATGTGAACTTCATCTTAACAATGAATGCCTAATGGACACTTATTAGATAAGACCCTAAATTAAAGACCACTTCATTTACTTTAGCATCATGCCATGTTCAATTACCCCATATTTTATAGGTCGAAGACTCTAAATCTAAGAGCTGCAAATTATGGATATATACATTATGAATTAAAGAATAGCCCAAAATAACATTGGTTCCACCTTTCATCAAATTCTAGTATTTGATATTGATTAACAATAATGGCTAGTACTAATTTTCGAAT
The DNA here is from genome assembly GCF_003713205.1 of Coffea eugenioides. Classification (NCBI taxonomy): domain Eukaryota; kingdom Viridiplantae; phylum Streptophyta; class Magnoliopsida; order Gentianales; family Rubiaceae; genus Coffea; species Coffea eugenioides. The sequence continues at coordinate 41,651,489 of NC_040037.1, forward strand.
CCATCAGAGTTGTAAATCTCTCATAGCAGGAAGAAAACAAGGCTTAACGTTTCAATTAAAAAATCGATACCTAGATTTAGGACAAGAAATAAAGTTTCTTAAGCATTGCAATACATCAGATCGTTGTGAAAAGAGAATTTGCTCAAGAATGACGCACCGACGTAAACTTCTACTCAACCATGACTCAAAAGTTGTGAGGCTATTTAAATTTCTTTTTCTTCGCCTTCCAAACAAGAAGCACCACCAGCAGCGTGCATTATGTGATTTTCTCAAGTGATAATACGAGTCGACACAAAGAACAATTAATTAACAAGTGCTGATTATACACTTTAATTTAAGCACGTCTCCAGAAACACTGAATTATGTGTAGTTACACCAAGAAGGAGACTAGAGTAACCCACATACTCATATATGAATTCGTCAAGAAAAGGAAACTGATGTCAGCTGCCTTTGGATCCTTGTTTCTGAGTTGATTTTTCTAACAGGTTCTTGTCAGACTATTAGAAGAAATTATTGCAACGTTATTCCTGCGGATCCGATACCCCGCCTATAAAATGCGAGTTCTACTTGTAATTCCTACCACCAAAAAGCGAAAAAAAATCCTAGTATTTCAAACAAGAAAATGGATTTGGCTAGAAATATTGGTGATCATACTGGTGAGCTTTTTCAAGCACAAGCTCACATATGGAGCCATATATTCAACTTCATAAATTCCATGTCCCTCAAATGTGCAATTCAATTAGGCATTACAGACGTTATTCACAAACATGGCCAGCCGATGACCCTTGATCAATTGATCGATGCTCTTCCCATCAAGAATGCAAAAGCCACTTTCGTCCATCGTCTAATGCAGATTTTGATCCACTCAGGCTTCTTCATTGAAGCAAAGATTCCTGGAAATGAGAATGATAATCAAAAGGGTTATCTGCTCACTCCTGCTTCTGAACTCCTTTTAAAGAGTAACCCGTTTAGTGTGACACCGTTTTTACTAGCCATGCTCGATCCCACCTTGACTGATCCATGGCACCATCTCAGCCAGTGGTTTCAGAACAGAGATGAAACCCCATTTTATACTTGCCATGGGAGGTCACTTTATGATTTTGCAAGCCATGAGCCGCGGCTTAATCAATTCTTTAACAAAGCAATGGCTAGTGATGCGAGGCTGGTTAGTAGCGTGGTGACCAAAGATTGTAAGCATGTTTTTGAGGGTTTGAATTCATTGGTAGATGTTGGAAGTGGAACTGGAACCCTTGCTAAGGCAATTGCTGATGCTTTCCCTAGCCTGAAATGCACTGTGCTTGATCTTCCTCATGTTGTTGATGGCTTGGAGAGTAGTAAGAACTTGGCCTATGTTGGAGGTAACATGTTTGAAGCCATTCCTCCTCCAAATGCTGTTTTAATGAAGGTATGAAATCGACGTTGCACGTTTTCTAGTTGACAATTTATTTTATAGTAGTTTTATTTAGATTTTTATCCTTATTGCCTGAGATCATAAGATTAAAAATCACCAATCATAAGAAGTGTCAACTTCAAAAGTAAGATTGAGTAGTAGAAATTGAGGCTACGCTTAATCTAAGAACTGCATCACGTAGAGGGGAAAAAAAAAAGAACAAAGTTTTAAACGTCAAATTGATGGCATGTGTTTGGAACTATAAGAGAATAGTTTTGTTTTTGCTTTTTGACGCAAAAAGCTTTAGATGGGGTGTAATGTTTCTAACAAATATTTTCTTTCATTGTGATACAATTTGCAATCAAGCAGTGGATATTGATTGATTGGAGCGATGATGAGTGTGTACAAATACTAAAAAAATGTAAAGAAGCAATTCCTAGCAAGGAAAAAGGAGGCAAAGTGATAATTGTTGAAATGTTCTGCAAAAGCCAGCAGAAAGGGGATGATGATCATGAGGCGATTGAGACCCAACTGTTCTTTGATATGCTAGTGATGGTTCTACTCAAAGGAAGGCAAAGAAATGAGAAAGATTGGGCGAAACTTTTCACGGAGGCAGGCTTCAGTGACTATAAGATAACTGCAGTATTGGGATTGAGATCTATCATTGAGGTTTATTATTATTAGTTAATATGCTTTTTGAAAATGTTGTTTGTGCTAAAGAGTGATGAATCTTTAGTCAGGATGTTCAGAATAAGTTTTATGGCTTTGGAGTGTTTGTTTTACTCATTTATTGGCAATAGACAAATTGCCAAAGTCCAGTCTTGAAGCTGAACGTGGGCGGCTGATCAACTTGGTTCGTGCTTGTATCTTGAACCAGATTTACTCGCGAAGTTCACCGGATTTTCTGGCAATTGGGCATTGAATGAGAAGAGAAAAATTACAGCCGCTTGTAGGATCCTTACTAGTATAAATAAATGCCATTTCCTCAGTTGAAGGGCACCAAAGCTCAAGTGAAAGATAGGAAATGAACAAGTTCAATTGTTGAGTGAGTGTTTGAGCAGATATCTCAAGAGTGAGGCACTGATATATTAGAGCAACTATTCTCAAGAGTGAGGCTCAATTATTAGTGTCCAATATAAATTTATTTTGTGTGTTGTTATTAAATATATTTTGAGTGTAATAAAATTGTTCGTTTGCCTCCTTTATATAAAGGATTTAATCCATTGATTTGGTATTAAACCCCACCACAATCCAACTCTGGAATGTGTCCAAATCCCAGCCTGGAATACACAGCAAGCACATTATGTATAAATGGTGTGGAGTTGAGGTAGCTAAGGACAATAACTGTTTCCGACATTGTTGAAGTAGATGCATCGCTTCCACTTTAAATTCAGCGATTACAGCTGAATGTAAGTTGAAGAAACAACGGATAAACATGAGGGACAAAGAACTGAAAAAGATTTTCAGTTCTTAACTTGCCTAACTTGTACAACACTTTCTAAACAAAATGTAACTCAATGTAAATTACTTATTCAATTTTGAAACACTGACATTGTAGATCCATATATGTTTGTAATTTCTAAGTTATGTGACATGCTTTTGGCTGCACATTATCAAAATTTGCCTTGTTGAGAAAATCTTTCCCATACATCATTTGGGACGGTGGCACCTGACAACTGTCCCAGCCCATTCTCCACAAATACACCTTTCTGGATTAAGATTGGACGCCTGCCTGTTATACCCAAAAGGGAAAACAAAATCGACAGCGAAAAAGATGGATTTGGGTAGAAATGGTTATGCTAATGAGCTACTTCAAGCTCAAGCTCACATATGGAATCACATATTCAACTTCATTAACTCCATGTCCCTCAAATGTGCAATTCAACTCGGCATACCAGACATTATTCACAAGCAGGGTAAGCCAATGACCCTGGATGAACTCCAATGCTCTTCCAATTGGCAATGCAAAAGCCCCCCTCTGTCTGTCGCCTGATGAGGATTCTAATCCGGTCAGGCTTCTTCATCGAGGCAAAAATTAGTCAGCACGATGAAGAGGAAGGTTATATGCTCACTACTTCATCTAAACCTTTATTAAAAGATGAGCCTTTTAGCGTGACACCATGCTTGATCCTACCTTGATGGATCTATGGTACCACCTTAGCCAGTGGTTGCAAAACAACAGTGATGTGAATCCCTTCAAGACTTGCCACATCAGAAGCTTAATAATTTTTTTAATGAAGGAATGGCTAGCGATTCTAGGCTAGTTGGCAGTATTCTGATCAGGGAATGCAAGGATGTTTTTTCAGGGTTGAATTCTTTGGTGGATGTTGGAGGTGGAACTTTGGCTAAGGAAATTGCTGATGCTTTTCTTGACTTGAACTGTATTGTTCCCGATCGATCTTCCTCATGTGGTTGATGGCTTGGTAGCGAATAACAAGAGTTTAGCCTTTGTTGGAGGAGATATGTTTGTAGCTATTCCTCCTGCAGATGATGTTATAATGAAGGTAAGATCACCTTTCCAAGAAGATGCAACAGATCCATATTCACCTTTTTGTTGTTACTAGTAATAGTTCACGTTCTTTGCACGTGATTGTAATATCTTAAAATATATTATTTTTCAGATACTAAAATTTTTTATGAAACTTTGATCATCAACATCATAATATAGTATTTTTATGTTATTTATTTTTTTAAGCTAATTACTTTTAAAAATTTTATTAAATGAAAAGAGACAGAAAACATTTCAATATAGTTGACATATCCTTACGATTGAATTCGAAATCATGAACCAAACACTTTTTGATTTATAGCTCGAACTCTAACATATCAAATATTGATAATATCATGTTTTACCAAAATTATTGTATATTTATGACTCTATTGCATATAAACCACAATCATCACAATTTTTTATAAATGAAGAATATAATTAAGTTAGAAAAATAAACATAAATGTAATTTGAATTCTTTGTATTATGTTAATTCTATTTTTGTCAATAATGGAGTATAAATGATCCATCACGTAAAATTTTATTGGCTTGTACATTCTAACAATTGAAATTTTATAGATAGAGATAGTTGGAGTTTTTCTATTTTCCTTTTCTTTTATTCATGCTTTTAGCACAATCCAATGCGAAGCAAGAGCAACAAGTCTACTTTTTTCATATGAGCACAATAGTTTTAGTTTTAATATTAGTTTTTTTTATGATCATGAAATTGGAATGAGAATTGTGGCTAATTAATAATTTTAATATTAATTTTTTGTCTATTGCAGTGTTTTAGTTTTTAATTGCCAACTTTGAATCCATAACTGCTGTCATTATTATCAATTTGTTGGAATGCATTAAATCTGTTTAATTACAATTGTCACCATAAATGAAATTTACTTAATTTTAAAGTTTTTCATTTCATAACCGCTTCCTTTATTCACTAATATTGCAATACAATAAATATATGTAATCATTAGAAAAATAAGGGTATTTTGGATATCACCAAAAACAATTTGGATATCATTTTCATTTTATCATTCTTCATTTTATATTTACTCTTATTATAATTCTTATTTTATCATTGGAGATGGTTTCTGACTTGATGGATGGATTTGGTTTGTTCAAACCAATACAAATGAAGTATTACTATATTATTGTCAATTACAATGTTTGTCTTTGATGAGCAACCCTAGGGGAAGACCCTCCTAGAATCTCCCAGAACCTCCCAACCTTGTAATTATCAGAGTTGGATCTTTTCTCCCAATGGAAATTAAACTCGTTTGTTCTCATGAACTCAAGACCTCTGACACACAAAGATAATCAACAACCTTAAGCAAATAACTGTGGATGAAACGGTACCACGATTAGGGAACAAACTAATCGATAAAGTCTAATTTGAATCCTAACTCAAGAATTCAAGAGTAAGTTCAATTAAGAACTTGAAAGAAAATTTCTCACGATTTCTGGTTGTAATAATCTGTCCCTTTTACTCATACAAGAGGTGCCTTTTATAGGCTAGAACTAGGGCAACCCCGTTGGAGTAAGAATTGACAACTCACCTACCTAAACTAGAAATAGGAAATTCGGCCAGAATTCAGCCCACATAAAGAGCCAGCTCTTTATGACTTCCCGATAAGGCCCAATAATTAATAAACTAGCCAGCTTTAAAATAGCTACTAACTAAGCTAACAAGTATGAGATCATTCTTTCACTTCAAACGTACAAGTGAACAAGGTAACTTCATGGTCCATCAATTCTTCAAACTTAGCTTGCTCCTTGCTTGTATGGTGAATGATCAAGGCTCGTAAATCTTCCTTCACCCTCTTGGATCTTGATCTTGTTATCGGGTCGCCAATGTAGACCAAAAGATCCTTGACCCAAGGTTGAAGTTCTTGCGCACCCGTATCCGCATCATTCCCTCTTTCCTCAAAAAGATTCGTTCTCGAATCTTCAAAGTCTCCTCTTGAAAGTGATTTGTCCACAAATCGATGGTGCGCTTAAAGGACAGCAATGTTGGAAGTAGATGAGTGACTACAAGCCATGTTACATGTCGTTTGGTCAGTTTCGGGAAGCTATCAAACAAGGACATGCGCCAAGGTAGGAAAGAGCTTGTGTAAGGCGTGTGAAAATCCCAAGTGGCAATCCAAAACTCTCTAATTAGCCTTTGATCACGGATCTTCACATTGACACCTTGATTGTGCAAAGGTATAAAATGCAGCACTAGTTGACATTGTTTTGAATCATCTTGCATGGATAAAATGGGAGCAACTTGTTGCATGGATGAGGTGCTAAACAACTTGTGGAGGACAGGTTTGGGATCTTGAATGACACACAATTTCTCATCATCCAACATATAAGGTAGCAAACAATTGAATTCCACTTCATGAGGGTTACTCGAACTAGCACAAGTTGAAGTTGACAAATTGAGCACTTGGCCACCAGCTTTTGGCTGAGTGAATAAGCATGAAAGATCACCACCTTTAGTTGGAATAAGCACGAAATCAGGTTGTAAGTCTTGAATCAAAACTGGAAAATTTTGGACAGCTTTACAACCTACAAAAACAAAATAACCTTCAACTTGAAACAAATTTGAAATCGGGTAAAGAAGTAATGGTACATTAGCAACTAAATGGTAAGAAGGTATAGAATAAGTTTTAAGTGTTAAAACTCCCTTTGACACTTCATCATTCATTCCACCAATTGATTCAACTTTAGAAGGAATTGCTAGTCTTTTACACTTTCCTCCAAAATCTGCATAAGAAATACAAGTGTTAGGATGGAAATTGTACTCAAAAGAAGGTAAAGATGATGAATGAACCATAGGCAACAAATGAGAGTGAAAATTTGGAATTCTCTCTTCATGGTGGGTTTGAATTGATTCCCCTTTGGTATGGACAGAGTTGAATTGAATTTGATCCATGAGGTGATCCCAAATAGATTTAATTCCTAAAAGACAAACTTCATGGAAACTAGTGAATTGTACAAGTGACTTTGGAATGGAGCATGGCATGACTAGCTTCATCTGACTTTTCTTAATCTGCACAAACGAAGAAACACTAAATAAAGCAAAGGTAAGTTCGTTAGGAAAAGAATAAGCCCTCACATTTTTGCTCAAAATTGGCTCACTTCCTCTTTTTTCTTCCTTTTTACCACTCATCTCATCAGATTTTTCCATCTCTTTATCTAGTTTAACGCCCTCGATTGTTTTCTCATTATCAACCTCCTCAACAAAGGGTTCAATAGGATGAGATACTCATTTGCTGGGAATAGGGTCAGCTACCTCCTTCTTAGAAAACTCACTTTGATAGCATCCATTTGACTCCATTTGTTTTTGGTGTAGAAGACGTTGATATGTCTCCCAAAATGACTCCACATGAGGTGGTTCAACTCTAGGTTTAGTCATAGAAAATGTTGAATGAGCCTTCTTATCACCTCTTGTATAAACCGGTTTTAAAGAGGGAGATTGCATGGAACCCCTCCTCTTGAGAGATTCGTTCTTTCGTTGGAGCCAATTGTACAAGTCCGTGGAATAATGGAAGGGTACAAATTATTTCCTCATCACTTGCTTCATTTCAGTCCAAGTGTCAATCGGTTGTTCCCTATTTCTCCTCCTTGTGGCACATACTTGCTCCCACCAAATAGATGCATAATCTTGAAATTCAATACCTGCAAGTTTCACCTTTTCCTCTTCAGAGTAATTGTGGACTTCAAACACTTGCTCAACTCGCCTAACCCAATCCAAGTAAGTTTCAAGATCATTTTTCCCATGAAAGGTAGGCATCTTGGTCTTGATGGAACCAAGATTGTCATCGATTCTCATAGGTCGGTCTCGACCTTCCCTCGCGCCCCTTTGGCTTTTTCTTGATCGAAAGGAGGTATTAGAATGATATCCCTCATCATCCGCATCATGATCAGCACTCTGAACACTCGAAACCCTATTGTGTGTATCTCCGGTACCTCGCATATCAATGGCAGCCAACCTGTCGGATATTTGTGTCATCACAAATTCATGTCTCTCCGCTTGTTTTTGAAGAGTTTAGAGCACCAATTTGAGTGACACGTCGGTCTCAGACGGTTTGGGCATGTTCCCCTCTTGAGACATATTATCCAACCTGCAAAAACAAGTATATCCTAGTCTACCTTGCAAGCACTCGTGTATCATTCAAGAAAACACACTCACTCTCAATTTTCCTTCTCAAAGTTCTTAAAACAACTCAAACTCTCAAAAATTCCAGAATTAAGAACTCAAGAAAAAAAATGACTCAAAACTGAATAAAAAAGTGAATGAGTAAAAACCCTATAAGCAAGTAATTAAGACACACAAAGCAGAATTTTGCAAATTCTAGAAAAAACTCTACCCAAAGCTGGAACTTTTTTTTTTTTGAGCTGTTGTTTTGCTGAGTTTCTGGTCAGTATTTGGAGGGTAAATGGTGCTTTTGGGGTGCTCAAATAAGGTAAGAACCAGTCCTCAAATTTCAGTCAAATCGGCACGCAAAAACTAGTTCAACCGATTTTTGAAACTCAAGAATTCAAAAGTGGTTTGGCTAAGGTGTTTGGGGCAGCTTAGGTTTGGTTTTGGAAACTGATTTGGGGGTGTTTGGGGCTGGTCAAATCGTTTGGGGTCGTTGGAATTCAATTAAGATTGGAGACTCAAGAATTGGAAACCAATCGAGATTTGGAGACTCAAGTTTTGGGAAACCCATCAAGATTTGGAGATTAATCAAGAATTGGAAACCAATCAAGAATTGAAAACTCAAAATTTGGGAAACTTGATTTCCTTTGTGTGAGAGCCGATTCCTTCTCTTTTTCTTTTTTTTTGTTCTCTTTTTTTTTTCTTCGGCTCTTCAAGGAACACAAATTCAGGTCACACCAACAATTTCAAGAAAATGGATGAAAGGTTATGCAAATTCCAAGAAGACCATAGTTCTTGATTTATCGTTCAAGAACGTTCAAAACAAGACTTGGTGGTCCAAGAACTTCAAGAATTTGTTCAAGAAGCTCAAGAACTTTCTCAAATTACGTTGTGGTGTTTAGGGTTTGCAAGAACAACAATCAATACTCAAGAAATATGCAAAACAGAATTTCAGCAATACTCAAAAGAAAATTCCAACAATACTCTAGCAACTTGGACACTAAAATAATATAAGGTACGTGACTCTTTTTTTTTTGTCTTTAAACCCTAACAACCCAAACACAAGTATAACAGACCCAAGAACTTGGACAGAAAACACAAAAAGACAACACCCAAACAGATTTTTTTTTTTACTCGGGTGAACAGTAACGTGAACAGTACTGTACATTATGATGAACAGTATTCGTACAGTAACGATGAACAGTCATCGCTACAGTACGATGAACAGTAATCGCTACAGTATTTTATTTTTTTTTTGACAAAAGACACAAACTAACAAGATATGAACAACTTCAATTAAAAGAGAATTAACCTGATGCTCTGATTACCAACTGATGAGCAACCCTAGGGGAAGACCCTCCTAGAACCTCCCAACCTTGTAATTATCAGAGTTGGATCTTTTCTCCCAATGGAAATTGAACTCGTTTGTTCTCATGAACTCAAGACCTCTGACACACAAAGATAATCAGCAACCTTAAACAAATAACTATGGATGAAGCAACACCACGATTAGGGAACAAACTAATCGATAAAGTCTGATTTGAATCCTAACTCAAGAATTCAAGAGTAAGTTCAATTAAGAACTTGAAGGAAAATTCCTCACGATTTCTGATTGTAATATTTTGTCCCCTTTACTCATACAAGAGGTGCCTTTTATAGGCTAGAACTAGGGCAACCCCATTGGAGTAAGAATTGACAACTCACCTACCTAAACTAGAAATAGGAAATTCGGCCAGAATTCAGCCCACATAAAGAGCCAGCTCTTTATGGCTTCCCGATAAGGCCCAATAATTAATAAACTAGTCAGCTTTAAAACAGCTACTAATTAAGCTAACAAGTATGATATCATTCTTTCACTTCAAACGTACAAGTGAACAAGGTAACTTCATGATCCATCAAATCTTCAAACTTAGCTTGCTCCTTGCTTGTATGGTGAATGATCAAGGCTCGTAAAGCTTCCTTCATCTTCTTGGATCTTGATCTTGTCATCGGACCGCCAATGTGGACCAAAGGATTCTTGACCCAAGTTCTTGCGCACCCGTATCCGCATCAGTCTTCCCTTGGATATAGTGATTTGGATGTTGTCTTTGGTATTATTTGAATTGTATTCTAATTTTTTAATTCATTTGCTATTTATTTTATGTCATTTTATAAATAGTTTTCAATCTTATTTTAGTTTTTCTTGTTTTGATCGGTTGCTATTAATGATAATAGTGGTTTGTTTGGTGCTATTTTAGATTTCTTTTTTTTTAGTTTAATACTGCTATTTTAGTTATAAAGGTGTCGTCATTTTTTGTATATTGAAATTTTATTGGGTGCAACATGAAAAATTCTTCATATTGGTAAAAGTGCAAAATTGTAAAATTTACTCGTGATATTTGTGTGAAGATATATAGATGAATAAGGGTTTTTCTTGTCATTGTATGTTTCTCCATTTTCTAGAGAATATATATTTTTTGAAATTGATTTATATTTTTTGAAATTGATTTTTTTTAACAATCTCAACTAATGACTAATAAGAAATTTTTCATGCTTCAATTAAGAAATTTTGATACGTTATAATAATAGGAGATGGAGTCCAAGGGTAGGTAAATAGTTTTTAACGAGTAATTTTTAATTATAATTATCAATACCATTAAAATGTAATCAATTGAAGTGTTTTATTTCTTTTAATTAGTGCCACTTAAAATGTAATAATTCTAATTAAAAGACATGAGGGTAATTTAGGAATAACAAAAACTAAGATAAAAAAGTGCTTACACTTGCACTCCCTAATACCAACATTCATACTTTTTATATAGTAATGAAAAGGCAGCTTAGTATTGATTCTAAACACATCTATGTATGCTGCTGATTCATTACAACCTTGGCTTTTGATGTGGTGTTCTTGACTAATTTGAATTCTTTGTGATATGAATGTTAATTTAAACAGTGGATATTGAACGATTAGAATGACGAGGAATGTGTACAAATACTTAGGAAATGCGAAGAAGCAATTCTTAGCAAGGAAAATAGAGGGAAGGTGATAATCGTAGACATGGTACTGAATGACCAGCAAAATGGAGCTGATGATCATGAGGCAATTGAAACTCAACTTTTCTTTGATATGCTGATGATGGTGCTTGTCACAGGTAAACAAAGAAATGTGAGAGTGTGGGCAAAACTCTTTTCTGAGGCAGGATTCAATGACTATAAGATAACTCTGGTACTGGGCTTGAGATCCCTTATTGAGGTTTATTATTAGGAGTAGTGGATTGTTATGAAACAACTAAAATGTGGATATCCCTTTGTATTCTCAAGAGGATTAATTCTTGATTTATGGATACATTATGTATAGAAGTTACAATCGATAAATCTATTCATGTAGTGGAAGAACCGTTTCATAGGTTTCTTCATATTCTTGAAATAGTGGGTGTTTAATAGGATTGATGTTCATTTAATCTTGTAGTACCTATATATAGAGGTACATTGACACCCTTTGGAATGACTTTTATATCTTATTGGAATATAAGAATATTACTCTCCATTTCTCTACTTCTTTCTCCAATATTTCACTTGATATTATAGTTCCTTATTTTATTAGTTTTATAACACGTTATCAGCACGAGTCTCTACTTCTGAGCAAAGGTGAAACACGAGACTCTGTCAAGATTCTGCTAGTGTCAAATCAACTGTTGGTTTTTTTTCGAGCAACTCTTGACTACCTATTGAGGTAAATCTCTAACCCATAAACTTATTTCAATTTCTTATGGTTAACATTTGAATGATCACAAAATTTAAGTGCTTATTGCTGAACAATCACTTATACATTACACCAGATTGTAATGTAGAATTTATGTCGGGTATGAATCACTTTTTACGATTAAATATCGTAAAATATTGATGGGTGATCTATTGAATGATTTATTTATTCTGATGAGTTACGATTCCCGACATTAGGGGGAGGAAAAAATCAACCGAAAGGAAATCACCTGAAAAATTGAATTTCCTCGATCCTCATACAAAATAATGTGAACTAGAAGTTCAAGAAATTCTTCATTTGTAGAAAGTTATATTTATCGACTCCAGAAGAGTCATTAAATCAACTATTCCTGCAGGAAATACTCTAGCTAAAATTGATGTCCCTGAAGGACATGCACGAGTGCTACAAATAAATTTAAGGCCGGCCTACCTAAACAAAGTATAAATTGATTTGAAATATCTCTGGAGATTAAATGTCATGACAAAATTCAACCTCTTGAAGAGGTTGCTCCTGAAGAGCCAACTCCTGAAGAGAATGAAATCATAAAAAAAAAATTAATTGGAGCCTAATGAAATGTAGCACTTGATATTATAGAAGTTGATGAGGATCATGAATCTAAATCGGTTGATGAATGTCGGTATAGAAATGATTGTTCAAAATGGAAAGATACGATCCAATCTAAATTAGATTTATTGGTTAAAAGAAAAGTTTTTGGACCTGTAGTCCAAACACTTGAAGGTGTAAAACCAATAGAATATAAATGGATATTTGTGATAAAGAGAAATGAGAAAAAGGAAATTGTGAGGTATAAAGCAAGACTTGTAGTCCAAGGATTTTCACAAAGACCTGGATTTGATTATGATGAAATGTATTCACCTATAGTGGATGTTATCACATTTAGATATCTTGTGAGTTTTGCAGTACATGAAAAATTAGATATGCGTCTAATGGACGTTGTTACTGCATATTTATATGAAAATCTTGAAAATAATATTTATATGAGAATTCCCGAAGGATTCAACATGCCTGAAGCATGCAAATCAATTTCTAAAAATATTTATTCTATTAAATTACAAAGGTCTTTGTATGATCTAAAACAATCTGGACGTATGTGGTATAACCGCCTCAATGAATGTCTGACTAAAGAAGGTTATACCAATGATCCAATATGTCCATATGTTTTTATCAAGAAAAATAGATCAAATTTTGTGATAATTGTTATATATATTGATAATCTAAATCTGATTGAAACTCCTAAAGAGATTCAAAATAATGTTGAATATTTGAAGAAGGAATTTGATATCAAAGATTTTGGAAAAATAAAATTCCTTGGTTTACAAATTGAACATTTGAAGAGTGAAATTTTTGTCCACCAAACTGCATATACCCAGAAGGTATTAAAGCGATTTTATATGGATAAAATATATACATTAAGTACCCCAATGATCGTCAGATCATTAGATCCTAATAAGGATCCTTTTAGACTGCGAGAGGAAAATGAAGAGATACTTGGTCCTGAAGTACCATATCTCAGTGCAATTGGCGACGAATATTGGAATGCGATGATTAAAAGATCTCAAATGATATTTGCATCAGGGGGAGAAATTAATACACAGGAATAGTGTAGTACTCTTTTTCCTTCACTAGGGTTTTTGTCCCGATGGGTTTTTCCCTAGTAAGGTTTTAACGAGGCACATTCTTTGTGTAATGAACATCCAAGGGGGAGTGTTATGAAACAACTAAAATGTGGATGTCCCTTTGTATTCTCAAGAGGATTAATTCTTGATTTATGGATACATTATGTATAGAAGTTACAATCCATAAATCTATTCATGTAGTGGAAGAACCGTTTCATAGGTTTCTTCATATTCTTGTAATAGTGGGTGTTTAATAGGATTGATGTTCATTTAATCTTGTAGTACCTATATATAGAGGTACATTGACACCCTTTGGAATGACTTTTATATCTTATTGGAATATAAGAATATTACTCTCCATTTCTCTACATCTTTCTCCAATATTTCACTTGATATTATAGTTCCTTATTTTATTAGTTTTATAACATGGATAATTTTTTTGGACTATTTTTGTTAGACATGTGTATGAAGTCAACATGTCTATCTTTTCTTCTTTTACGATTGTAGTCTTTTGTGGCATTTTCTTTTCATTTTCAATAAATCAATAATTTTTTGGGAGGTGAAAATAGCCATGCAAGAATTTTCTGCAGATCTATTATGTCGGGCAGACCTGTAAGTTACATTTTTTTTTATCGATAGGATTCTTATAACCTAATCTAGCCTAATCTAAACGAATGGGGGAGGAGGACTCGATGTGAATATAGACTCCATCAAAAAAGGCCAATTAAAATCGTCACATATAATGGCAAATTGGTGAGAGGTCAAGGGTTCGAAAAAGGCCAATTAAAACCATCATATATAGTGGCAAATTGGTGGGAGGTCAATGGCACCATCAAGACTTAAGTCTCTGGTGGTGACTACCGGGCCAAAGGCCTAGTGGCAGACCTGTAAGTTACATGCTCAACAGTTCCAAGGACAATCTTGAGTATTTATTTCTTTTCATGGCCCGTCCCCGGGAAAGAATTTGAGGAATCATTCATCTAACCCCAAGAGACAGACTACCGGGCAGATAACTTAGCCCAAAAAGGGGACCCAACATTTAGCCCATTGTGCGTAGGGATGTAAGTGAGCTTCATCAAGACGAACACTCTAGTATTTAAATTTATTTGATTATTTTAATAATTTCAAAACTTTATTTAATTTTAATTGGTTTATTTGTCAATTTGAATTTGAATGCATTTTTATCGAATTTAAATGCTATCGAATATAAAATGCTATTCAAGTTTGGTTTGACTAGTTGTCAAATCAACTCGAACGAACTCTTAAACTCAATTCAAATATCATATAGATTAGTTCATCTTTAAACCCTAATCGTGTTGTTTCAATTTCTGAATTTTCCTCATCAAAACCTTATTCTTTTTTCTTTTGATTCTTTTATACAACTTATCAAAATATAACTATGCAGTAATTTCTTTTCACCTTCACACGAGAAGGCAAGAATTTCAAGAGTAAGGTATTATAAATTCTATATGTATGTTCAATTGTCAAAATGAAAAAACTTTTACACAACTCAATAATGAAATTACAGCACGTCTGACCTTTATGTTACTTTTTCCTTTCACTTTTTTTTTTTCAAATAAGCAAAGAAATTGCACATAAACAAAA
>NC_040037.1:41667483-41828068 GCF_003713205.1 Coffea eugenioides
CGACAACCTGTCAATTTTTGGCGCCGTTGCCGGGGACTGGTGCCTGATTAATTTGTTTCTTTTTGAGTTTATCTTGTTTTCATTTTTTTTAAATTTATTTTCCTCTTATTTTTTTTTATTTATTTTATTATTTTTTATGGCTGCTAACATTCCATATTTTGATGATAGACTGGACTTTGTTCCTGAATGGGGTTATGAGACTCATGTTTTTCCTAATGATCAATGGGCTGTTGCAAATTGTGGAACTTATTTTGATTCAGGTTATTCAACTGACACATGCCCCGCATTTCAAGATAATCTAAGTGCTCCAATTGATACTTTTGGAGATTTTCCACCCCAATATCAAACGCAGTATGACCCTTATTCAAACGGGTATGATCAAGGATGGTGGGATAATTCCAATTTTGATTATGCGACCGGACCAATGGATTTTCAACAGCAAGAGTCTCAGCAATCATCCTCCGTGTCAAGCATGTCTCTTGAAGAAATGATTACTAATTGCTAATACAAATCGATTTCATCAGGAGACACAAGCGAGCCTAAATCGATTTCATCAGGAGTCACAAGCGAGCCTTCGCGACCTGGCAGATCAACTATGTCTATTGACATCCAGAATAAATCGATTGGCTCCTCAAATGGAAGAATTGCCCGCGCAAACCAATATCAATCTTGAGGAAGATGAGAGTGCAATTATCCGGCCAAATGACATGGAACTGCAAGAGTTTCAAGAAAACGGATTTAAAGATGCAGTTGAAAAGGAAGCTGAAGTGCAAGAAATGAGACTCCAAGATCAACTCGTTCAAGTGAATGAATCCAGTGAACAATCTCCAAATGCGGTGACATCTTCTCCACTCCTTAATCAATATTTTCCTGACTCCTATTCTTCAACTCCTGTTACTGAAATTGATTTTATTATACCAGAAAATTTAAAATTTCATGACAGGAATAAGTTAAGAGTGGAGATGGCAAAATATCTTGAACCAATGAATGCAAGTGAGAGAGGAGTGAATGGAGAATGTAAATTATCATCGACTCGTTTGGCGCCATTCACTAGTCCATGGAAGCCCGTAGCTCGTATGCTCAAGGATTATTCTATTTACGAGGGTTATCAGGACTATATAGAGGATGAAGCAGTAAGACGAGCCACAAGATTTTATCCTCCATGAGCAAAACATGATAATGTCTAGCCAAAGACATTAAAGAAAGGCGCTCCTTGGGAGGCAACCCAATTGTTCCTTTTAATTGTTTGTTCATTTTCGTGTGGTAGTTTAGATGTATTCTCCTTGAATTCGACTGATTTTGGGTTTCAATTTTCGTTTTTGCTGATTTATAGGTGCCCTTCAGTCATGACGCGCCCGCGTGGTGATGTGCAGGAAGCTAACGATCAGAAACTTCTGGGAGCTCTCTTGCCCTCATGACGTGCCCGCATGGTGATGTGCAGGAAGCTCACGATCAGAAACATCAGAAACTTCTGGGAGCTCTCTTGCCCTCATGACGCGCCCGCGTCACGTTCGCGGGAAAGGTAAGGATTCAAAAAAAAAAAAAAAGAATAGAATAAACAGTTCTTATCCACCGTAGCTTTAGTTTTCCAAATTTCAAAAAAAAAAAAAGAAAAAAAATTTTATTATAAAAAGTCGAAAATCAATTTCCAAAAAAATAAAAAAAAGAACGAAAAATTATTTCCGTGGCTCAAAGAGCCTCATAATTGGAAGAAAAAAAAAAGAAACATTTTTAAAAAAAAAAAATAGCAATTTCTCTCTTTTTCTTTTTCTTCTTTTCTTTTCTTTCTTTTTCTTTCTTTTTCTTTCTTTCTTTCTTCTTCTTTCTTTCTTCCTTCTCCCCTTTTCCTCTGTGTCGCCCGAAGCAGCGGCCCGCCGCCACAGCCCTCCCTTTCCTCTCTTCCGCACGCACCCAGCCTGCCACGGACGCTGCTCAGCCCATCGCACAACCACTCCAGCCCGCCGCCACCTCCCCACGCAGCTCCCTCCTCACGCGGCCACAAGCCCACAGGCGCGGCAGCAGCCTCTGTCCCGCTGCCCAAGCGCGACGCACGCCGGCCACTTGCCCGCGTGACCGCCGCTGCTTTCCACCACCACCTTGCGCGAGCTCTCCTCTTCTTCTCCAGCTCATCAGCCGCCAGCCGCACGTCCTTTCCCTGGCGTTGCGCTCTCTCTCTTCCATACCAGGTGGAGGTATTCACCCCTAGAACACTTCTACCCAACTGCTTACAGCACTATTTCTTGGATTTATTTGCTGGGCTGAATTGGAGAACTCCGTGGCTGCGTTATCTGCTTAAATTAATTGACATTGTTTGGTGGAGTTCCCGGCTATTGGGGTTGTTGTTGATTACCCGTTTGAGAAACCACAGGGCTTATTGGGTTGAGTGTGACATTTTTACTTGGTTTCTTTGCTTTCGAATACTATGCCGGTCGATGTCAATTGCTCAACTCCTTGAGCTTTCTGTTGGGACTTTGAGTTAATCATTCATGCTTTTATTTGTTGGATTGGGAGCCTGTGCTGCTTAACTAGCTTGTTGGGGGTGATAGCATTTCGTTTAATTGTTGGGGACATCTTGGTGATTGGTTAATATTGCTATTCTGAAGACCATTGTCTGTGACTTCAGTGGCCGGGATTCCCACCTGGTGGTTTAAGTACATACTTGGGGCTATTGCTTTACCACTGCTTTGATCTGCTATAGCATTTGTTGAAATCTCTGGGGGCATTTGTTGAGTCTTTAGGTGCTGTTATTGGAATATTTTATCTGGAACTTGTTAACTCTAGTTGGTTGGTTATTTGATCAACTGCCAAGACCGTGTGACTGTGTTGCTATTGCTAATTTTCTACACTTCTATTGCTGCATTTAGCATATGATCGGGGGCAATTGTTATGGTTTGACTGGTAAGGGCATTCGTTAAAATTTTAGAGTGCATTTGCTGAGATCGTGGACGGCCCGAGTTTGTTTGTTTACTGACTGATTTGGGTAGCCCCTGTGCTTATTGACGTGACCTTGCTAGTTTCTAGTTGTTGATAATAGTTGCTGGTTGTTAGTTTTGGAGTGCAACTGTTGCTTTGTTGACCATATTTGGGCTTGAGTGGCCCGTGTTTGCTTTTGATTGTTGAGTTGGGGAACACCAGTGACTATGAATGTGCATTTGTGATTGCTATCTTTGTTGGATATTCTGTCTTTTGTTGTTTGGGGTGATAATTGGCGAAAATGGTGAGTGGCACCACTTACAAGCACAGGTTCACAACGTAGATGACTGAATAATGAACATCGCCCGCCAAGGGGCAAGGATGTCTCAAAACGTGGCCTCGTACCTTCACCACGTTGGTTTCCCTCCGTAGCTGCCAAATACCCCTTAGTAATTAGGATCGGAAAGGACACGGGAAGTGGTGAAAGGCAAAATAAAAAATATCAATATTTTTAACAAATTTATAATTGTTGCCGATCAAAAATCCCAGATTCCAGAAAAAAAAAAAAGGGAGATGAAGTGCAGTGCTTGAATGATGGAGGCATTTGTGCATTATGGACATAAAGCTGCATATTGTCATGTGATATTGGAGAGAGAGTGATTATATTAGTTGTAACCATAAAATATATTTGCTGCACAAGTGCATGTACCTGACATATCATACACATTGGTTTTCAGATTAAGTGAAAAAAGTGTAGAGGCTAAATAGATATGCTCGGCCGACTAGAAAATTGGAGTATGAAACGGAAAGATGAGACCAGAGTAATAAATATAATGCAAGTGCAAGAATTTTTGGCACCATAACGAGAAAATTCATGGCTCGCCCCTGAATAGAGCCAAGACTAAAGACAATTGCTGAGAGATAGGATTAGGGCCAACAATATGATAGGGTATAATTTGTTAGTAATTTTATTATTTATTTCCCCTTGTATCCCTGATAAATTTTGTGTTAATTGCTGATATTTACTCACATTTGGTATCTGGACTTAATTTCAGGAATGAAGCATAAAACTATCAAAAAGGAGGGATTTTATGGAGAATATGGAGACTTCCAAGGGCTTCAATCCTTGGGCCCTTGGATTGGTGGGGACCACAAAGTTATAAGTCATTTGGGCTCTTCAAAGAAAGCTACGTAAAGAGACTTGGAACAAGAAGGACTTGGGAGGCTTTGTCCACATGTGTGGGGACCACCTAGATAGCTTTAGTCTATCTTTCTTTTGTCTCTTAAATAGGGATAACGTAGGGAAGGAAGACATCTCTAGTTTTAGTTTATCTTTTAGTTTAGTTTTTAGCCTAGTCTTTAGTTTTTCTTTTCTTCTCCTGACTGGCCTCTGACACACGCCAGGTGTTCGACAATATTCCCCAACGGGAAAAACACCTTTTATTCCTTGCTTCCTAATAGAAAACGCAATGCCTTTGCAATTTATTAATTCGTGTGGTGATTTAATTATGCGGCGTGGCTAAGCCTTCCATCTAGTCAAGGGTCAACTCGACGGCGCAGTTCTGAAAATCTGTGAGATCTAATTAGTTTTCACGTGTTCCTTTATTTATTAATATTTGCACGTTGTCTGCTTGAATTTTCATGGGATTATTTTATTAATTGGATGTCAAGGGCCCGATGTTCAATGTGATTTATTAATCTCGTGCCAATTTAGTCAATTAAATCCGTAATTGTTTGATTGATTAATATTAGTGGCAACTGGTGTGTTTACACATTAGGGGAACGTGCAATCTAATTTAAATAACCCTCGTAGCGTGTTATTGGTTAGGGCTAGGTTTTTCTAATATTAATGCAATTGGGAAATTAATTCCTATGGTCGTACCTAGGAGTATTTGCTGATTAGGGGTAATCAACGGTCGTACCTTGGTTATCTATAATTTAAGGAAAAATTGGTCATCAGACTATAACTAGCCTATTAATAAATTAAGTGAACCTCTCCTGCATCAATGATCGGATAAATGGACTGTGCCTGAGTAGTTGCATCCTTGGCTAGAATTTATTTATTCCTGACTAAATTCCTGCTATATTTGTGCTAGTGATTTATTCATTTTTAATTAAATTGTCTAATTATTTTTAGTTTCATTCCGGTAGAATCCTCCCCCTTATCAATTGGACTTTAAAAAGAGACAAATATCTCCAGTCCCTGAGGAGACGACCCTACTTGCCACTGTCTACTATTCAGTAATTTTTTGTCAATTAATTAATACTGGTATATCGGATTAAGCAAACTCTTCGGGAACAGGGTGAATCAAGTAACCCATTGCACACCTAGAGTCCCTGCTCCAGTACCTAGGATTAATTATTGACTGCTTTTAGTGGTAGCTAGGTTCTATATTTATTACTATTATTGCACAGGCTGACGACCTGTCAATTTTTGGCGCCGCTGCCGGGGACTGGCGTTATTATTTGTTTCTTTTTAAATTCAATTTTATCCTGATTTTCTGATTTTCTTCTAGTGTATGCCTCGATCTTGTCGCATAGGTGATTTGGTTTTTGATCCTGAGGTAGAGAAGACCGCGCGTAGAACGAGAAAGGAAACCAGACAGCTCAGAGAAGGGCACTCTAGTGCTACATCTCAAAGACCCGAGTCAGAAGTTGAACCAACTAATTCGTTTGGTAACACTTCGAGTGACTCTGACCAGGAGGAGTTCACCATGGCTAATGCACAAACATTAAGGGAGTTGGCTGCTCCTGATTTAACTCAGCAGCCTTTGTGCATTACTTTCCCCGCTTTAAATGACAACATTCCATTTGAACTAAAATCTGGTCTGATTCAGCTTTTACCCTCTTTTCATGGTTTACCAGGTGAAGAGCCGTATAAGCATCTGCAGGAGTTTGATGTCGTGTGCAATAGTATGAAGCCCCCGGGAATCACAGAAGAGCAGATAAAAATGAGGGCATTCCCCTTCTCCTTGAAAGATTCTGCGAAGGACTGGCTGTACTACCTGTCACCAGGTAGCATCACCACGTGGGACCAATTGAAGAAAAAATTTCTGGATAAATATTTTCCTGCGTCCAGGGCTGCGAGTCTAAGGAAAGAAATTTGTGGGATCAAGCAGCACCCCGGGGAGTCACTTTACGAGTATTGGGAACGGTACAAGAGCTTGTTGCGCAGGTGCCCCCATCACCAAATAAGTGAGCAGTTGATCATACAATATTTCTATGAGGGGCTCATTTTTAGAGACAGGAGCATCATTGATGCTGCAAGTGGAGGGGCACTGGTGAACAAAACCCCTCAGGAAGCACGGGAGTTAATAGAGGGGATGGCAGAGAATTCACAGCAATTCAGTACAAGAGAGGATGTCCCAATACGTAGGGTGAATGAGATAGAGACACCCTCTGTGCAGCAGCAGCTAAATGAGTTGACTGCATTCGTTAGGCAACAGGCTGTGAGAAATGCATCACAAGTCAGGGTATGCGGGATTTGCACTGGTATAGGTCACTCTGCAGACATATGCCCAATGATTCAGGAAGAAACTGCAGAACAGGTGAACATGGCTGACCACGCGCCCGCGCCAAGGAAGCAGTACGACCCTTACTCGAGCACCTACAACCCCGGGTGGAGAGATCATCCCAACCTCAGTTATGGAGGGAATAGGCAACCCAACTTTGCACAGAACAGGCAGTCTAACTTTGTGCCAAATAAGCCACCAGGGTACCAGCAGCAATACCAACCCCGACCACCTCCGCCCCCTCAATCTGGTTCATCTATGGAGGAGATGATGAAACAAATGATGACAACCATGGCGCAAAATCAGCAAAGGACGGAGGTAACTATTATGCAAAATCAGCAAAGGACGGAGGCAACCGTTATGCAATATCAGCAAAGGACAGACTCCGAAATACAGGATATAAGGAATCAGATAAGTCAAATGGCCACAACAATCAACCGCTTGGATGCCCAAAATCAAGGTAAACTGCCATCTCAACCGGAGTTGAATCCGAAGAACGTGAGCGCAATGACCCTAAGGAGTGGGAAAGAAATTCAGGGGCCTGAATCTGTGATTCCCAAGGACAAGGATGAAGAGAAAATCGAAAATGAGCTTGGAAGGGAGGGCAGAAATGGTGCAGATCCAAAGGTACTCCCTGACCCAATAATTACAGTTAAAACTAACCCACCTCCTTTCCCCAGCAGGTTGGAAAAATCAAAGAAGCAGGATAAGGAAAAGGAGATTTTGGAGGTTTTTCGCAAGGTTGAGATAAACATCCCCCTCTTAGACGCCATCAAACAAGTACCAAAATACGCCAAATTCCTAAGGGACTTGTGTGTCAACCGAAGGCGGTTGAGGGGAGATGAACGGGTCATAGTTGGGGAAAATGTGTCTGCGGTCCTGCAGAGAAAGCTCCCACCCAAGTGCGGGGACCCAGGTATGTTTACTATTCCCTGTAAGATAGGTAATACTGTGATCAGAAGGGCCATGTTGGATCTGGGAGCATCAATAAATGTCATGCCTAAGTCTATCTATGCTTCTCTAAAATTAGGTCCATTAAAAGAAACTGGAATAATCATTCAATTAGCTGACCGAACTAATGCATATCCTGATGGGTTGGTTGAAGATGTGTTGGTAAAAGTTAATGATTTGGTGTTTCCAGCTGATTTTTATGTACTTGATATGGATGATGATCACTCCCCTGATCCCTCACCTCTGTTATTGGGTAGACCTTTTATGAGCACAGCACAGACGAAAATTGATGTTAATAAGGGTATTCTGTCCATGGAGTTTGATGGGGAAATTGTGCATTTCAATATCTTTGATACTATGAAATATCCCTCAAACTCCAACTTTAGCTCAGTTTTCTCTGTGAGTGCTATTGACCCTGTAGTGCAGGAAGTGTTTGAAACTGTTGGCAGGGATGAGTTAGAGGTGGCTTTAACAAAGCACCTCGAGTTGGAGACAACTCCTGAGGTGGAGTGGAGCGAGGATCTAAAATGCACAATAGGTGCATTACACTCATTGCCGACCACCACAAAAAGGTATGAAGCATCACCTATTTTTATTCCTGAACCTCACCAGAGGGTATTGCCATCTGTGGTGCAGGCACCGGAATTGGAGTTGAAACCCCTACTAGAGCATCTGAAATATGCATATCTGGGTGATAATGAGACACTCCCGGTGATTATCTCATCGGCACTGTCAAAAATCCAGGAAGAGAAATTGATCCGGGTTCTTCGGGAGCATAAAGAGGCGATAGGCTGGACAATCGCAGACATTAAGGGGATCAGCCCTGCCATCTGTATGCACCGGATTAGGCTAGAGGACGATGCCAAACCTGTTAGGCAGGCTCAAAGAAGGCTCAATCCCCTCATGATGGAAGTTGTGAAGAAAGAAATTTTAAAATTGTTGGATGTGGGGATTATTTTTGCAATCTCTGATAGCCCTTGGGTGAGCCCGGTCCAGGTAGTCCCAAAGAAGGCAGGAGTGACGGTGGAGGCCAACCAAACGGGTGAGCTCGTGCCAGTGCGCAAACCCACGGGATGGAGGCAGTGTATAGACTACCGTAGGCTGAACGCCGTCACTAAAAAGGATCATTTCCCTCTCCCTTTCATTGACCAAATGGTTGAACGTTTAGCTTGTAGGGCTTATTATTGCTTTTTGGATGGATTTTCAGGATACTTTCAGATAGCAATTGCCCCGGAGGATCAAGAGAAGACAACCTTCACGTGCCCGTTTGGGACCTTTGCCTACAGACGAATGCCATTTGGGTTGTGCAATGCACCTGCGACTTTCCAAAGATGTATGGTAAGCATCTTTTCTGAGTATGTTGAGAAAATAATAGAAGTTTTCATGGATGATTTCAGTGTGTATGGTGATAGTTTTGATACGTGTTTAGATAACCTGAAATTAATCCTGATAAGGTGTATAGAGACTAATCTTGTGCTTAATTGGGAAAAATGTCATTTTATGGTTGAGCACGGGATAGTCCTGGGTCATATTGTATCGTCTAAGGGCATAGAAGTAGACAAGGCTAAAATAGACATTATTTCTGCATTACCTTACCCCGCAAGTGTGCGGGAGGTGCGCTCTTTTCTTGGACATGCAGGTTTTTATCGAAGGTTCATCCAGGATTTTTCAAAAATTGGAGCCCCGTTGTTCCAACTCCTACAAAAAGATGTAGCCTTCGAGTTTGATGATAAGTGTGAGAGAGCCTTTAACAAGCTGAAGGAATTGTTGACTTCACCCCCAATCATCCAATCCCCCGATTGGAATTTGCCATTTGAGATTATGTGCGATACCAGTGATCATGCTGTTGGGGCTGTACTGGGGCAAAGAGTAGGAAAGGCGGCTCATGTCATCTATTACGCATCCCGGGCCTTGAATGGAGCCCAGTTGAATTATTCCACCACTGAGAAGGAGCTTCTTGCAGTTATTTTTGCTTTGGAAAAATTTAGGTCATATTTGTTAGGTGCTAAAGTGATTGTATTTTCTGATCATGCAGCATTAAGGTACCTGATGACCAAGAAAGATGCAAAGCCGAGGCTCATCAGGTGGATATTGCTACTACAGGAATTTGACCTGGAAATAAGGGATAAAAGAGGCTCAGAGAATTTGGTAGCTGACCATCTGAGTCGTATACCCGTTGGAGAGGATAATGAACCATTGAGGGATGCATTCCCTGAAGAGCACTTATTTTCTTTAAATTCTCAGTTGCCTTGGTATGCTGATTTAGTCAATTATTTGGTAACTGGTAATTTTCCTGCAGGTTGGCAAAAATCGAAGAGGGACAAATTGAAGAGCGACGCCAAGTATTTTATCTGGGATGACCCATACTTATGGAAGAAATGTGCAGATCAGGTGATGAGGAGATGTGTAAGTGAAATGGAATTTCAATCGATTTTAGCTTTTTGTCATACTTTTGCCTGTGGAGGTCATTTTGGACCCAAGAGAACTGCTCATAAGGTTTTAGAAAGTGGATTTTATTGGCCTTCATTGTTTAAGGATGCCTATGTGGTTTGTAAGTCATGTGATCGCTGTCAAAGGGTAGGTAATATAGCCCGTAAAGATCATATGCCCCAAGTCCCGATGATTTTTGTAGAAATTTTTGATGTCTGGGGTATAGATTTCATGGGGCCTTTTCCTACTTCATTTGGTTTTCTGTATATTTTGCTGGCAGTTGATTATGTGTCTAAATGGGTGGAGGCTAAGGCCACTCGAACTAATTACTCGAAAGTGGTTGCAGATTTTATCAGGTCTAATATTTTTGTGCGATTTGGAATGCCAAGAGCTATTGTCAGTGACAGGGGAACGCACTTTTGCAACAAAACCATAGCTGCGTTATTTCGCAAGTATGGTGTACTCCACAGAGTCTCGACGTCGTATCACCCCCAGACCAATGGTCAAGCGGAGGTGTCGAATCGGGAGATAAAGTCCATCTTGGAGAAAATGGTGCGCCCCGATAGAAAAGATTGGAGTCAACGGTTGGAAGATGCACTCTGGGCCTATCGGACAGCATACAAGACACCTATAGGGATGTCTCCCTATAGGTTGGTATTTGGTAAGCCGTGTCATCTTCCAGTAGAGTTCGAGCATAAAGCATTTTGGGCGGTTAAGCAATGCAATATGGATATTGAGGAGGGCGGAATCCAAAGGAAGTTACAATTACAGGAGTTGGAGGAGATCCGCAATGAAGCTTATGAGAATGCGGTAATTTATAAGGAGAAAAATAAAATTTTTCATGACCAACAGATCTCAAGGAAGACATTCGAGTGTGGGCAAAAGGTTCTGCTGTACCACTCCAAATTGCAGTTATTTCCAGGTAAACTTCGTTCTCGTTGGATTGGCCCTTTTGTTGTGACTAATGTCTTCCATTATGGTGCAGTCGAGATCCAAAGTTTGAAAGCTGAGAAGAAATTTGTAGTGAATGGTCATCGTCTCAAGCCGTATTATGTAGGGGTTCCAACTGAACGGGTGGAGGTGATGCACTTGGAGGACCCTACTTGCTTAGTTTAAGCAAATTTTTGAACAATGTCTAGCCAAAGACGTTAAAGAAAGGCGCTCATTGGGAGGCAACCCAATTGTTTCTTTTAATTCTTTGTTTGATTTCGTGTGATAGTTTAAATATACTTCCCTGGAATTCGACTGATTTTGGGTGTTAGTTTCCGTTTTGCTGATTTATAGGTGCCCTTCAGTCTTGACGTGCCCGCGTGGTGATGTCCAGGATGCTCACGATCAGGAAATTCTGAAACTTCTGGGAGCTCTCCTGCCCTCATGACGTGCCCGCGTGGTGATGTGCGGGATGCTCACGATCAGGAATTCTGAAACTTCTGGGAGCTCTCCTGCCCTCATGACGTGCCCGCGTGGTGATGTGCGGGATGCTCACGATCAGGAATTCTGAAACTTCTGGGAGCTCTCTTGGCCTTATGACGTGCCCGCGTCACGTTCGCGGGAAAGGTAAGGATTCAAATAAAGAGAAAGAAATAAAATGAAAAAATGTAGGAAAATTGTTATTATTTCATTTATTCGAATAATAAAAAAAAATTAA
Source organism: Coffea eugenioides (assembly GCF_003713205.1). Lineage (NCBI taxonomy): Eukaryota > Viridiplantae > Streptophyta > Magnoliopsida > Gentianales > Rubiaceae > Coffea > Coffea eugenioides. The sequence goes on from NC_040037.1 coordinate 41,678,938, forward strand.
TTAAAAAAAAATTAAAAAAAAAATAATAATAATAATAAATACAATAAAAAAAAAAAAAAACAAGAAGAAGAAGAATCTTTCCCTAAAACCGTAGCAATTTCTTTTCCAATTTAAAAAAAAAAAAAAATCCTTTTCTTTTTCTTTCTTTTCTTTCTTTCTTTCTTTCTTCTTTCTTTCTTTCCTTTCTTTCTTCCTTCTCCTCTGTTTTGCTCTGTCCGCCGCCCGTACTCACTTGCCGCCCGCATCGAGCTTGCCGACCCCACCACCAGATCTGCTCACGTCGCGCGAGACCCCATCGCCGCACGCCAGACCGCGGATCTCCTTCGCACGCCGCCATCCCACGCCGACGCTGCCGACCAACAGAACTCCTTCGCACGCCGCCGCTGCTGTAGGGCCATCGTGCAACCGCTCCAGCGCCGCGAGCCACATCCGCCAGCCCATCTCCCTAGCGCGCGCCGCGTCTTCCTCCCAAGCCCGCACGCAGCCTCCACAGGAAGAAGCCCATCCTCGCGCGCTGTTGCCATCACACGCCGATGCCGCTGCCCAGTCCGCCGCCCGTACCCACTGCCATCTCCAACTCCACCGCGCGCAGCCTCTCTGCTCAGTTCACTGTCGGCTCCAGCTCGTCTCCACAGTCGCCCCACGCCGCCTGCTGCTGCCTCCTGTCGTTTGGTTATCGTCCAAGGTGGAGGTATTTGGACTTTATTCCCCAATTTCTAATATTGATTGTTACTGTTTCGGATTTTCCACAATTGGTATTGGTGACGGTTGGAGTTTATTTTCTCAATTGTTGATTTCCGCCAGTGGTACTGGTTGGATTATTCTTGCTTGGCATTGCTATTTTAATTTTGGAATTGGGTGAACTTGTGCAATTGGTTGGCCAACTGGAGCCATTTGTTGAAATTTTTGGGGTGAGCTGGCATATTGCTGAAGTGAGTCAATGTGTTGAGGTCTAGTTTGCTTGTATGCTGGAGGAATTATTGGGGTTTTACGGGGGCTTTGCTTGCGTTAATTTTGCTATTGCATATTGAGCTCAGATCCTGTGCCAGTTGACTTACGTTGTGGGGTTCGTCTTGCACAATTTCATTGTTGGGGGGGGACCTCTGACTGATTGCGTCACCTTTTGAAGTGGGAAGGCCTTGACTGGGCATCTTTAATTGCTGAAAAACTTCTTTTTGATTGGGCTACTACTGGGCATTCTTGCTTTGTTCTGCTGAATCTCCTTTGCTAGTTGCATTTGTTGGTTTCTATACCTGTTAAAGCTTCTTGTTGGTCTGAGTTCACTGTTGGGGGACATGGTGAGACCAAAATCATCCTCTAGATCTAGGACCTCTCGTTCTCAGCCCCCTCCACAGGCATCCATCCCTGTGAATACACCTACCAACCTACCATACTCTTCTAATGTCCGAACCCGTTTGGGTAGGGGTAGGGGTGCGCAGGTAGATACCCCAGCTCACTTTGGGGGGCACCTAACCTTCACTAGACCCGCCGATCAGGAGCGATATGCTAAGGTCTGTGAGCGGCGTATTATACCAAGCAAGACCTGGGAAAAATTAACCGTCATGGGTCTAGGCATACGAGAGGAGGTCGAGCAGATGTTTACAGCCATCGGGTGGCGCTCATATCTCGATATCTTATGCCCCGCCTTTGTCGAGCTGACAAGGGAGTTTTACTCCACCTTTGAGTTCGAGTTACCTACGAGATACACCGTTGACACACCATAGGTCATCCATTTCCGGCTCATGGGTCGAGAATTCAATTTCTCCATTACCCAATTCAACCGGGCATTTGGGTTTATCACTAGAGAATATGCTGGGACTAGGGCGTATGCAGAGAGTGCTTGTGATTACGTAGAGCCATTCCTCTCCCGCTATCATGATGTATGGAGGGACATGTCCGTCGATAGGGAGCGCTACGATCCTTCCCGGTCTAGGAGTTCCTTTCTTAAGGACCCTAGTGCCCGATATGTTCAGCGATTCTTAGCCTATAGCTACTCAGGGCGCAAGGACAGCTCTGGCATACTCTCTCGCCCTGAGTTCTTCTTCCTCTGGAGTATGAAAAACAATATCAAGGTTAACTTGGGGTGTTGGTTGGCCGCACAGTTCAAGACCGTCTTGGCCAAAAAGAACAAGCCCCTTATCCTTGGATCCTATATCACTCACTTGGCGATCCAGTTGGGGGTTCTTGACCTGGAGGACCACGACTTACATTTGGCGTGCGAGATGGAGCTCTTGGACGTAGACTGCTTGGAGAGGATGGGAGTCATCGAGCGCCTGCCTGATGGTTCCTACCAGTTCACGCCCCCGGGACCACTTAGAACTCCGGGTGCGCATCATTCGTCCCGGGCAGGGCCCTCCTCCTTTCCTGGATCAGCCGAGGACACTGCTGGGCCATCTTCTTCTGCGCCACCTCCGCCGCATGGGACTACTGAATGGCAGCAACTCCGGGAGCAGGTTCAGGAATTGCAGGCCCGCATGACCAACGTCGATGCCAATGTCGCAGGCATAGCCCAGAATTTGGCGCAGTTTCTGATGCACACAGGCTTTGCACCTCCGTTTCCACCTCGCCCTCCGCATTGACCCGGTTTCAGGGAAGTTTGGTCCTTTTCCCTCTCACTTCTGTTTTACATTTGTCACATTGAGGACAATGTGTCCTATAGGTGTGGGGGGGGTGCTAGTGTTTTCCGTTTTTAGTAGTTTTAGTTTTTCATAGTTTCTAGTTTTATTAGTTTTTAGTATTAATTCTGGTTGCTTATTTTCTTTCTTTGTGACTACTAATTCTAGTTTTAATTCAAAAAAAAAAAAAGAGAGAAAAATTTTGGTTTGTTAACTCTAGTTCTACTTTTGCCAAGTTCTTTTTAAATATAATGTATCGGGTAAGTGTGGTTGGATTCGAGAGGTCTCCTCGGTGAATATCGGACTGCTTGATTCTTGTGATTTCTTTGTTAATTTTTCTAGGCATAGGGAATGACTGTTGGCATTTTAATGTGAACTGGTCCAATATTGACTCCAGTTCTCTATGTTTGGCTATAATAAGGCGAGCTGCTCCTACTTTTGGTTCTTAGTGTTGTTATTATGTGTTCTTGGCTTTGTTTGGCTGTGAATAATCTGGACTGTACTCCGCTATGGGCTACTACCGAGTAACCGGGGTTCGGCACCTAAAAGTGTCGATTCTCGCGTCAAAAGGTGGTACTTTATATGAGTACGTGGTTGTATAGCGGTAGGAGCTGAGTAACCGGGCTCCGTCATCTAAAAATGTTGGAGTTCGCGTAAAAAGGCTCCGGCGGCTAGAGACTAAGTCTCCTTGGGTCAAATACTATTATGTCCAAAAAAAAAAAAAGAGAATAAATACTAGGGAAGCTTGCTGATTTATGGACTCAATACGGGGACTTGTGTGAATATTTGGACCATTAGCTGATCAATGCTATGTGTCATTCCTTTTTCCTTAGACTAGTTAATTTGGAAATTGAAGGGGTTTGCGGTAGAGGCTAACTAGGGGGATGTTTCTCGGATTTTAACCACTAGTGCCCGATATATGATTTTCTCTTGAATCTCTTGGCAATGTGGTAGATTAGAGTGATGACCGATATATGATTTTTGGGGTCTGTCCACTTTTCCCATGCTTGAGGGCAAGCATGATTTAGGTGTGGGGGGAATTGATAGGGTATAATTTGTTAGTAATTTTATTATTAATTTCCCCTTCTATCCCGGACAAATATTGTGTTAATTGCTGGTATTTACTCATATTTGGTATCTGGACCCAATTCCAGGAGTGGAGCAGATAACTACAAAAAGAGGGACTTTTGGATGCAAATTTGGGAGACTTTGGCAGAGAGAACTTGAAGGCTTGGGCCTTTGACTTCGGTGGGGACCACGGAGGAAAGAGAAAAAGGGCTTTGGTCCTTTGGTTCTTGAAGGAAAAGCAACGTACAAGGCCTAAGGAAACTAAGAAGGAATGGGGCAGCTTGTGGCCAATTGGTGGGGACCACTGGATAGCTTTTCTTTGGCTTTAAATAGATAGCTAACGTACAGAAGACGGACGGCCAGCTTTTAGTTCTTTTGCTTTAGTTCAGTTTTTAGTTTTCCTTTCTTTTCCTAGGACTGGCCTCTGACACACGCCAGGTGTTTGACAATATTCCCCAACGGGGAAAACATCCTTCATTCCTTACTTTTTAGTACAAAACAATGCCTTCGCAATTTATTAACTCGTGTGATGATTTAATTATGCGGCGTGGCTAAGTCTTCCATCTAGTCAAGGGTCAACTCGACGGCGTAGTCCCGAAAATCTGTGAGATCTAATTAGTTTTCACGCGTTCCTTAATTTATTCATATTTGCACATTGCCTGCTTGTATTTTCATGGGATTATTTTATTAATTGGATGTCAAGGGCCCGATGTTCAATGTGATTTATTAATCTCGTGCCAATTTAGTCAATTAAATCCGTAATTGTTTGATTGATTAATATTAGTGGCAACTGGTGTGTTTACACATTAGGGGAACGTGCAATCTAATTTAAATAACCCTCGTAGCGTGTTATTGGTTAGGGCTAGGTTTTTCTAATATTAATGCAATTGGGAAATTAATTCCTATGGTCGTACCTAGGAGTATTTGCTGATTAGGGGTAATCAACGGTCGTACCTTGGTTATCTATAATTTAAGGAAAAATTGGTCATCAGACTATAACTAGCCTATTAATAAATTAAGTGAACCTCTCCTGCATCAATGATCGGATAAATGGACTGTGCCTGAGTAGTTGCATCCTTGGCTAGAATTTATTTATTCCTGACTAAATTCCTGCTATATTTGTGCTAGTGATTTATTCATTTTTAATTAAATTGTCTAATTATTTTTAGTTTCATTCCGGTAGAATCCTCCCCCTTATCAATTGGACTTTAAAAAGAGACAAATATCTCCAGTCCCTGAGGAGACGACCCTACTTGCCACTGTCTACTATTCAGTAATTTTTTGTCAATTAATTAATACTGGTATATCGGATTAAGCAAACTCTTCGGGAACAGGGTGAATCAAGTAACCCATTGCACACCTAGAGTCCCTGCTCCAGTACCTAGGATTAATTATTGACTGCTTTTAGTGGTAGCTAGGTTCTATATTTATTACTATTATTGCACAGGCTGACGACCTGTCATATATGGTTGCAAATAAGAGGTGACTGTACTCCGCTGGTTATCACTACTGAGTAATCGGGGATCTTCACCTAAAGTGTCGATTCTCGCGTCAAAAGGTAGTAATTGCTATGAGTGCGTGGTCCCGTAGCGATTGGAGCTGAGTAACCGGGCTCCTCCATCTACCAAATGTTGGAGTTCGCGTCAAAAGGCTCAAAGGGCTATAGACTAAGTCTTTTGTTACTCAAAAAAAAAAAATAAAAAAAAATAAAATAAAGATTGTGTTAGTATGTGTATAAGTCAGCTTGCCGGTTTGTGATCTTAATGTCGAGATTTTGGTTAATAGCTGGACCATTTACTGATAAATGTGAACAACCATTCCTTTTTCTTAGATTAGTTTGTTTTAAATTGGAGAAGTTGGTGGTTGGGAAGCTAACCGGGGTGATTTTTCTTGGATCTTAGCTTGTGAAGCTTGATATATGTTTTTCTGGGTATCTTGGCAATACTGTATTTGGAGCAATAGCCATTATTTCGGTGTTCAATTGTTGTTCTCATGCTTGAGGGCAAGCATGGTTCAGGTGTGGGGGGAATTGATAGGGTATAATTTGTTAGTAATTTTATTATTAATTTTCCCTTCTATCCCTGACAAATATTGTGTTAATTGTTGATATTTACTCATATTTGGTACTATGACTTAATTTCAGGAATGAAGCAGAAAACTACCAAAAATGAGGGATTTTATGGAGAATATGGAGACTTCTAAGGACTTCAAACCTTGGGCCCTTGAATTGGTGGGGGACCACAAAGCTAGTGAAAGATATTTGATCATTTGGGCCTTTCAAAGAAAGCAACGTAGAGAGATTTGGACCAAGAAGTAATTTGGAGGCTTTGTCCACATGTGTGGGGACCACAGGAAATAGCTTTTAGGTTTCTTTCTTTTGGCTTTTGAAGGGAAGACGTACATAAGCAAAAGGGGATCCCTAGTTTTAGTGTAGTTTTTAGTTTAGTTTTAGTTTCTTTTTCTTTCTTTCTCTTTGACTGGCCCCTGACACACGCCAGGTGTTTGACAATATTCCCCAACGGGAAAAACACCATTTATCCTTTGCAATCCATGAATTCGTGTGGTGATTTAATTATGCGGCGTGGCTAAGCCTTCCTTCTAGTCAAGGGGACAACTGACGATTTGGTTCGATAATTACTGTGAGATCGAATCTGTTTTAATTATTTTCTTCATTTATTGGTATTTGTATGTTCCTTGATTTTAATTGCTGTGGCTTTGTGTATGATTAATTAGTGCGCAATAATTAATTATTCATATAGGCTATTTTTGCTAAATAGGGGTAATTGAATCCGTAATTGTTCGTTATCTCTATCTCAGTAGCAACTGGCATAATTGGGTTTATGTCAGGGGAATATACGATCTAGCTTAAACAAACCTTCGTAGCGTGTTTGTTGGTTAGGATTGGGTCTTTCTAATTATTAATACAATCTAGAAATTAAATCCTACGGTCGTACCTAGGGTTGTTTTTGGGTTAGAGAAATAGCTAACGGTCGTACCTTAGCTATCGATAAATTAAGGAAAGGTTGGTTGTTTATCGCGTGCATGACAACTATAACCAACCTATTAATAAAAGTTGGAATTATCTGCGAATCAATGATCAGTGCATGAACCATTTCTGAAGTGTACCCTTGGCTAGAGCTTCTCTTAATTATTTCTTTGAATTAATTACTTTCTGCATTTAATTTGTTTAATTGGCATTTAATCTCAAAACCCCCTATACTTTGAACTCTAGAAGAAACGAACTATCCCCAGTCCCTGTGGATTCGACCCTACTCACCGCTATATACAAAATCTGTATTTTTCTTGAGTAGGTAATTATTATTGCACAGGTTCGGCACCTGTCAATTTTTGCTACCTTCCGCCACTAAAAGTTCCTGGAGGGATATCCAATGCAGAGCGATGTGAAGCCGCAGGCCTCAGACCAGCTGTAGCATGGCTGAGAACCTTGCCTGTGAGAAGTAAAAGGTCCCCAGGAACAAAGCCACTATCAGCCAGGTACCAACGGCCATTGGGGTCACAAACCTGGAAATAATAGGAAAAAATTGGTGGATAATTAATCAAGGAAAACAAAGTGTTGAAGCATTACAATTCCAAAAATGATCTAGTTGAAATGTAGAAAAAATGTATTAGCAGTTAAAAAGGAATCCAGGAAATTAGTACATATTGTTGCAACCTACCTACTGATCATAAAAAAAAAGTCCAAATATAGGTTACAACACCTGAAGTCCAGGAGCATCTGAGGAAATTAGTGTCAACAGCCCCTTCTCTACTTCACCATTTCCATTCAGCTTTCCACCTCCTGTAGATCCTTTTCCATTTAGTGAGTGTGTACTGAAAAAGGTTGCAACAAGCACTGATAAAGAAGCCTCGTTAGCAGGCAATGGGCTATCGTCAAGCAAGTGGTCGAAAACACTGCAAGCAGTGATACATTCTAAATACAGATCAGAAAACATTAAAGTTGACCACTAAAAGCAAGCATATATACTCCAAAAAACATGGCTTCTATTTTAAGTTCAAAATAGAAGTCATCTCTAAGAAATCCTCACAAGCAGCTTGATATGATAAAAGGGAATCAATCAAACGAACAAGAAATGTAGGTCACTAACTCTCACTCCTCCTCAGCTATTTGCCCTTTCTCACTGACATAGATACCATCAAGGAACTTCCGGATATCTTTGTTCTTCACATGGCATTTTTGTCCACAATAAGAAAACGTTGTATATTAGCTATCCAGCCAGATGAACTACATTTTAAAGACAAGTGACAAGGAACAAAACTTGTAGATTCAAATGTCATAAATATGGCACAGAGTGACTCTTACTTGGTTTATCAGGGCAGCAGATCGGGAAACAAGCTCAATGTCATTGCTATCCAACACTAATTCATCCTTAACCTTCTCAGACCGGATAACAGTGACTTCTTCAAGCATATCCACCTTACTCACCCGATGCAAAAAACATCACACATTACAAAATGTTCCCTATCAGAAATTTCAAGCAATCTCAACATGCATAATAGGGGCAACCCAATGGAGCAATTCCATAATACCTCTCATAGTCTAACAATATTGGTCTGGTAGAAAGGTTCAACCATGACCCAGTCAATATTAATTAGCCTCAACAACACTGGTCTACAGATAATCCTCGAAGAAAGATAAAGGCAGAAAAAAAAGAAAAAAAAACCAAAATATAGTATGTTTGGCAAAGGAAAGTAATTACTTCATTTAAAGTCAAACCATAATGCCAATAGCATCTACTACCCATTTCTATGAATTAAAGACGCATATAGTATTACTAGCACTAAAACTATTACCACGGATCTCCAATGACCAGTGAGACAAACAAAATGATTCCAAACGCAGTACAATCACATAAAAACCAAACAGGATACTAAAATTGACAATGTAATCAACAGGTAAGTAAACCAGATAAGCAATTACCGAGCAAACCCAGATGAATTATCGAGCAACCTCACACAACCCAACCACGAAATGCCCAAGTTGGGGATTATTCTGGCCTTAGTTGGCTTAATTCTCAAATTGAAGGGTCAAAAGCATCTAACAATAAGCCTAGAAATGAACAGACACGAAGCACTGGTAGTCTGGCCCATAAACTCTGCTCAAATACACACTCAAACCAAAGGGAAAAAGGAAGAGCTCCTCCGCACAAGTCTAAGTCCTCTTACAGTATCAAGAAATTCTAATCGAATCAACAAAATTCACATGTGTGAAAATGTAAAAGAAATCAGAAATAACAAATCTAAAGAGATAAGAAAAGACCCAAATATTCATCATGCTAGTAGAATAGTAGATACCTTCTTCTCACCAAGGAAGTTGCGGATCTCAATAGAACGGTTGGAGTTGGTGATGGAGGCGTTGATTGGGAAATGTGCATAGACGAATCTCATCATGTAGCAGTAGCCCTTGGTAACGCCGATGATGAGGTTCTCGACGTGGCTGAGGGCAGTTCGAATTGCGGCAGTGGTCTTGCAGGAGCCGAACCAAGTGTCAACCTTGAGCTTCCTCTTTCCGGTGGCCTCATCGGTGATGAGTTGGAAGTCGAGGTTGGGATGCTTGAAGTTGCGAGTAAGCTTCCTGCGTGGTCCCTCCACCTCGATCTGCTTGGCTTTCATCTTAATCTTAACACCGCCAGGAATATCCATAGTCTCCAATGCTAGAATTGTCTTCATCTTGGACCATCGGTCACAGTAATTCCGCTTCCTCTTCTTTTTCGGAGAAGTGCAAAAGATTGGCAGCCAAAAAACCCTTACAAATCCATAAAGTTGAAAGGGTATTTTGGCCCGCCAAAATCAAACGATGCCGTTTTGTGTCTTTCTTTTTTTTTTGGTACACCTCACATTTTCTCAAGTGTCATGTTAAGTAGTCTAAAGGCACATTATTATTTTTATATCTGATAAAATAAAAAAAATTAGTGTATATATTATTGAGTTGATAATAAGTGTCATGATAGAAGTGCTATAATGGCACAAACCAACAAGTGTCCTTATAAACATGTCAGGAAAGACCATTTTTGTTGTAGTGTCTGTGTGAGATCAATGGAGGCTGTTTTGTTAATATTATTCTTGATTTGTGCAGCAGCAATATACACGGTAAAAAAAATTATAGGTTCATTTTCCACCTTAGAGTGTTAGTTATAATGCTCATGCAATTAGCCAGTAGATTAGTACTATCAATGATCTATCTGCCTACAAATGGCCATATGATATAGATTTCTCTATTATCTCACTGCATTTATGCATTCGTTGTTATTAAACTGAATTTTATATTAGTACTTGCTCAAAAATTATAAAGATAAAATTCAGTTAGAATACCCCTAAGGAGCAAAGAAGCTAATAACAGTCAAAACCTCAACATCTGGCGTATAAAATTGGTAACATGAAATTTGTAACTTCATTCCAAGTTAATTGCATAACATAGTTTAATTATATCTAAAATGTTCTGATGAACATATGAAAAAAAATCATGTCTTCTTGAAATCTTACTAATACAACTTAAGCAGTGGCAAAATTACTCGAAAATTAAAAAGATGTAAGGGATTAGGTGGTAATCAACAGATCAGGTAGGCGAAATGGAAGACTGTAGCCATTTTGGATGCAGCTATCAGTTCAGAGACCATAAAAAAAAACACATTTAGGTTGGTTAACATCCTTGGATTAGGGTCTATATCTCAAATGGTTAATAACCTATCAGTTTTTATTAGACTTTAAGATCTCATTCAATTTGTATTTAATTGAGTTGATTTTATGTACTATTTTCAAATGAAATATTGGTGAAATTGAACACATGCTTGTTTTCAATAAGTCTTGGTCAAGTTAGTAGAGCCATGGGATGTTTACGCTTTGAAGTGATTTTCATCATGCCGTTTTCAAATTACAGTTTCTTTGAGCTATCGGCTAGAAAACCCACCAAAATATTTTTTTTTAAAATCTAATGGCTGCTGATTGATGTTCTATTACCATTCATGACTTGCATACTTTTGGCAATTAGAAATCCTATCCTATGTACTGCATGGATGGCCAAACCTATGTATGGTTTCAATCAGTTTTGCTTTGACCAGATTTTTTCGTGCACGTATGTATGGTTATTCATGAAACTGGCTAGCTAATTCCAATCTTCAAAAAAAGTGTTCGGGCTAAATCTCATTAGTCAATAAGTTTAATTAAAATTACAAACATATACTACTACCCCTCCTTTTTTTTTTTTTTTTGAAAGATTTGTTTGCCACCCCTCAATTCTTTCGATTATTTAATTCCGCTTTATTTTTCTTTTTAATGCTTTGCCATATATATATTCAGGTTATTCTTGTACCAAGCATATCAGCCCTTATTTGGCTGAATGGAGCACGTGTTACAACGCAATTGTAATTCAAGTAAATATGATTATATTATGAGAGATAAAGTAAACAGATTTCTTTAAAAGAGTGAGTGCTGACTTATAATGAATTGCTTGATTTGTTTAATTCCCAATCCAAAAAATTTCTACGTAGTCTGGCATACAACTCTATTTTCTCCTTCACAGTAATTGAAGTAACGTTAAATAAGCATCTTGTATCCAGAAAGAGTGACATTTATACGTTTAAGGTGCAAGGACAAGTCGTTGAGCCTTCACAACCCATACCAAGGTTATAATACCCCGGTGTATAGTGATTTCCCATAGAATGATTAAAATAACTAGGTGACGGATACATGGGAATTTGATATGGAAAATGTGGTGGATTTTGGAAATTTGATGAATGATTGGAATTTGGTAAATTTGGGTAATTTGGAATTGGAAATGGATAATTTGGCAAATTTGGATAATTTTGGTGGTTTTGATTTTGTGAAGCGGATGAATTTTCTATATTTGGACTATTTAACATATTTCTAAAACGACTAAGATTCTCATCTATAATGATAAAATACTGAAATTTATAAAATTATGTAAAGAGATTGAAAATAATGAATAAGGGAGTAGGAGAGATAATGGAGTAGAAGATTGTGAGGTGAAATAAAAAAATTACCTTGTGTATTTATAGGAAGTAAAATAAATTATCCGTTACTAAAATATAGCCGTTGTAAAAAAAGGCCATTGTAAAATGATTGGTTCCAAAAATGACCATTGTAAAATGTTTCAAAAAATGACCAAGTCAAATGCTGTCTCATTTTGGCTATTTGGATGTTTGCTAGTATTGTAATGCCGTTTGGATCCCATAACATCTTCCATGACACGCATCATCAATATTGTACGTGTCATCTAATCAGTATTGTGCGTGTAATCTCCATGACACGGTCATAACATTTTCCATGACACGTATCATCAATATTGTACGTGTCATCTAATCAGTATTGTACGTGTAATCTCCATGACACGGTCTCCCAACCGTGTCATGGAGCGGTGTATCACTCGTTTAAGGTGACATTTATACGTTGTGACAGGTTTCTAACCTAATGCATAATGAGCGACTATGCAAATGCCAATTGCTTTGAACCAAGTAAGTTTGTGAGGAATTTGAGAGCATGCTAAGCATGTGAAAGCAGAACACTCTTGATGATTTCATTTCTTCCCAATTAATTTCAGGGAATAATTTCATTTCTTCCCTGAATTTTCCCTGACCAACACTCTTGATGATTTACAATTCACAAATTAACTCTTGATATACAGTAACTTCATTAACTTAACTTGAGGAGACAAATTGGTTTTGAGTGGAGGTCATCCCTCACTGGGTCACAATCTGCCTCAAAACTATAACCATAAACCCCAGAATAATAATAATCATCATCATCATCCATCCTTTGCATGGCTACTGGCATTCTGGAAAAGGCATGTAATGTGATTCGGAAATCCCATGTTGATTTACTCGCATAATTTGATGAATTATGACTAATTGAGAGGAACTGGTTATTACTTCATCATTGCATTAAGTTTTGTTTATGTTGAATTAATAGTAAACAGTCAATTTCTGGAGATGCTGTGACAAAGGTTAATTGAACTTTGTCAAATTTAATGTGTTTTTTTAATTGATCTCATTGTATTTTTTAATTCATTTTTTTACATAAATATTTTTCTCAATATGCTCATTTTGATAGGACATTGTTTGTCGACTTTATTAAGTTTATCACGGAAATTGTAGCTGCGTGATTTATTTTAGTCTCGTGACCTGCGCTATCAAGTCCAATTTCTATTTGGCTTGCAATTGAAATCATTCAAGAGTAAGAAAAAAAAACTGCTAAACTAATCAAAGCTCAAGCCAACAAATATTCAAGTTCATAAACTCTCTATTCCTCACTTCATAAGCAGAAATTGGTACGGCCAGCCAATCAACCTTGCTAAATTGATCATTGCCATACCAATGTACAATGCAGGGTCTCTTTTCATTAGTTGTCTCATGCCGATTTAATCCATTCAGACTTCTTCATTAAATCAAATTAGCTTCCTGAAAATGAAATCAAAAGGGTTATCTGCCCACTTCGATAACAAGATATGCAAGTAATGTTGGAAACAAAACCAAAAGTGACAAAATATAATTTAAACGTTTAGTACCCAAACAAATGTGCATAAATATAGCAACAAATCAAAGTCAAGAAACAAAAGTTTAGCCCATTATGGAGTTCAATATAATATAATCAAAGTTTAAATTGTATAACGGGTGCCCATAGAACACTCGTTAAAATATATTTCAAGTGTTATATTTTTTAAAATATAATATTAATTAGAGAAAGTAAATAAATATAAAAGAGGGTAGGTAAGATTAAATAAGGAAAGTATGTAAATACAAGAGAGGATAATAATTGTTACTATGTGTATATATATGATATGTTAAGTGAATATTAAGTAAGGCACCCGTTAGTAAAACCCAAGTTTAAATTCTGCAAATATTCAAATCAAATTTTTGTACTTATATTTTTTATCTTTGCGAGGATTTTGGTTCCTTTGACACTTGTATAGGCATTCCTTTCTCCATCTTCACAATAACGAGGAAAGCTTACCAAATTTACATGTGTTAGAAAATGTCTGCATGTGTTGAATTTTCAAAACAGGGAACTTTTAAATTAAGAATTGTGTTATCTTGTGGCCATTAAGACTTGTAAATCATACCAAACTTACCGTATAAAAATACATCCTAACAATTATTACTCTACCTTATTTCTATAAATTTTCTTTATTTAACTTTACATTTCTAAGATATTTACATGTGAACTTCATCTTAACAATGAATGCCTAATGGACACTTATTAGATAAGACCCTAAATTAAAGACCACTTCATTTACTTTAGCATCATGCCATGTTCAATTACCCCATATTTTATAGGTCGAAGACTCTAAATCTAAAAGCTGCAAATTATGGATATATACATTATGAATTAAAGAATAGCCCAAAATAACATTGGTTCCACCTTTCATCAAATTCTAGTATTTGATATTGATTAACAATAATAGCGAGTACTAATTTTCGAATCCACCAGAGTTGTAAATCTCTCATAGCAGGAAGAAAACAAGGCTTAAGGTTTCAATTAAAAAATCGATACCTAGATTTAGGACAAGAAATAAAGTTTCTTAAGCATTGCAATACATCAGATCGTTGTGAAAAGAGAATTTGCTCAAGAATGACGCACCGACGTAAACTTCTACTTAAATTTCTTTTTCTTCGCCTTCCAAACAAGAAGCACCACCAGCAGCGTGCATTATGTGATTTTCTCAAGTGATAATACGAGTCGACACAAAGAACAATTAATTAACAAGTGCTGATTATACACTTTAATTTAAGCACGTCTCCAGAAACACTGAATTATGTGTAGTTACACCAAGAAGGAGACTAGAGTAACCCACATACTGATATATGAATTCGTCAAGAAAAGGAAACTGATGTCAGCTGCCTTTGGATCCTTGTTTCTGAGTTGATTTTTCTAACAGGTTCTTGTCATACTATTAGAAGAAATTATTGCAACGTTATTCCTGCGGATCCGATACCCCGCCTATAAAATGCGAGTTCTACTTGTAATTCCTACCACCAAAAAGCGAAAAAAAATACTAGAATTTCAAACAAGAAAATGGATTTGGCTAGAAATATTGGTGATCATACTGGTGAGCTTTTTCAAGCACAAGCTCACATATGGAGCCATCTATTCAACTTCATAAATTCCATGTCCCTCAAATGTGCAATTCAATTAGGCATTCCAGACGTTATTCACAAACATGGCCAGCCGATGACCCTTGATCAATTGATCGATGCTCTTCCCATCAAGAATGCAAAAGCCACTTTCGTCTATCGTCTAATGCAGATTTTGATCCACTCAGGCTTCTTCATTGAAGCAAAGATTCCTGGAAATGAGAATGATAATCAAAAGGGTTATCTGCTCACTCCTGCTTCTGAACTCCTTTTAAAGAGTAACCCGTTTAGTGTGACACCGTTTTTACTAGCCATGCTCGATCCCACCTTGACTGATCCATGGCACCATCTCAGCCAGTGGTTTCAGAACAGTGATGAAACCCCATTTTATACTTGCCATGGGAGGTCACTTTATGATTTTGCAAGCCATGAGCCGCGGCTTAATCAATTCTTTAACAAAGCAATGGCTAGTGATGCGAGGCTGGTTAGTAGCGTGGTGACCAAAGATTGTAAGCATGTTTTTGAGGGTTTGAATTCATTGGTAGATGTTGGAGGTGGAACTGGAACCCTTGCTAAGGCAATTGCTGATGCTTTCCCTAGCCTGAAATGCACTGTGCTTGATCTTCCTCATGTTGTTGATGGCTTGGAGAGTAGTAAGAACTTGGCCTATGTTGGAGGTAACATGTTTGAAGCCATTCCTCCTGCAAATGCTGTTTTAATGAAGGTATGAAATCGACGTTGCACGTTTTCTAGTTGACAATTTATTTTATAGTAGTTTTATTTAGATTTTTATCCTTATTGCCTGAGATCATAAGATTAAAAGTCACCAATCATAAGAAGTGTCAACTTCAAAAGTAAGATTGAGTAGTAGAAATTGAGGCTACGCTTAATCTAAGAACTGCATCACGTAGAGGGGAAAAAAAAAAAGAACAAAGTTTTAAACGTCAAATTGATGGCATGTGTTTGGTACTATAAGAGAATAATTTTGTTTTTGCTTTTTGACGCAAAAAGCTTTAGATGGGGTGTAATGTTTCTAACAAATATTTTCTTTCATTGTGATACAATTTGCAATCAAGCAGTGGATATTGATTGATTGGAGCGATGATGAGTGTGTACAAATACTAAAAAATTGTAAAGAAGCAATTCCTAGCAAGGAAAAAGGAGGCAAAATGATAATTGTTGAAATGTTCTGCAAAAGCCAGCAGAAAGGGGATGATGATCATGAGGCGATTGAGACCCAACTGTTCTTTGATATGCTAGTGATGGTTCTACTCAAAGGAAGGCAAAGAAATGAGAAAGATTGGGCGAAACTTTTCACGGAGGCAGGCTTCAGTGACTATAAGATAACTGCAGTATTGGGATTGAGATCTATCATTGAGGTTTATTATTATTAGTTAATATGCTTTTTGAAAATGTTGTTTGTGCTAAAGAGTGATGAATCTTTAGTCAGGATGTTCAGAATAAGTTTTATGGCTTTGGAGTGTTTGTTTTACTCATTTATTGGCAATAGACAAATTGCCAAAGTCCAGTCTTGAAGCTGAACGTGGGCGTCTGATCAACTTGGTTCGTGCTTGTATCTTGAACCAGATTTACTCGCGAAGTTCACCGGATTTTCTGGCAATTGGGCATTGAATGAGAAGAGAAAAATTACAGCCGCTTGTAGGATCCTTACTAGTAAAAATAAATGCCATTTCCTCAGTTGAAGGGCACCAAAGCTCAAGTGAAAGATAGGAAATGAACAAGTTCAATTGTTGAGTGAGTGTTTGAGCAGATATCTCAAGAGTGAGGCACTGATATATTAGAGCAACTATTCTCAAGAGTGAGGCTCAATTATTAGTGTCCAATATAAATTTATTTTGTGTGTTGTTATTAAATATATTTTGAGTGTAATAAAATTGTTCGTTTGCCTCCTTTATATAAAGGATTTAATCCATTGATTTGGTATTAAACCCCACCACAATCCAACACTGGAATGTGTCCAAATCCCAGCCTGGACTACACAGCAAGCACATTATGTATAAATGGTGTGGAGTTGAGGTAGCTAAGGACAATAACTGTTTCCGACATTGTTGAAGTAGATGCATCGCTTCCACTTTAAATTCAGCGATTACAGCTGAATGTAAGTTGAAGAAACAACGGATAAACATGAGGGACAAAGAACTGAAAAAGATTTTCAGTTCTTAACTTGCCTAACTTGTACAACACTTTCTAAACAAAATGTAACTCAATGTAAATTACTTATTCAATTTTGAAACGCTGACATTGTAGATCCATATATGTTTGTAATTTCTAAGTTATGTGACATGCTTTTGGCTGCACATTATCAAAATTTGCCTTGTTGAGAAAATCTTTCCCATACATCATTTGGGACGGTGGCACCTGACAACTGTCCCAGCCCATTCTCCACAAATACACCTTTCTGGATTAAGATTGGACGCCTACCTGTTATACCCAAAAGGGAAAACAAAATCGACACGAAAAGATGGATTTGGGTAGAAATGGTTATGCTAATGAGCTACTTCAAGCTCAAGCTCACATATGGAATCACATATTCAACTTCATTAACTCCATGTCCCTCAAATGTGCAATTCAATTCGGCATACCAGCATGGTTCAAAGACACGGTCGCGGTCGCGGTTGCGGTCCGAAACGTTCCACATCGGTCTCGGTGAGACGCCAATTTTAAAGTATTTAATATTCTAAAAATTGTTAATAATATAAAAAAGTATGCTAAATAAAAATAATTAAAAAATAGCAAAAGAAACGGCCAAGTCAATCCGTCGCGGTGTGACTCGGCTGATTTCTCGTTTTGACTCGGGATAACTCGGAGTGACTCGACCGAGTCAATCTGTCACGGTGACGACTCGGCCAATTTCTCGGCGAGTCAAGTATTTCGGTATCGTTTCGTCACGGTATCGTATCGATAGGGGCCGAGACGGTGACGACTCGGCCGAGTCGTCTCGGTCTCGGCCAAGACTTCGAACCATGCATACCAGACATTATTCACAAGCAGGGTAAGCCAATGACCCTGGATGAACTCCAATGCTCTTCCAATTGGCAATGCAAAAGCGCCCCTTTGTCTGTCGCCTGATGAGGATTCTAATCCGGTCAGGCTTCTTCATCGAGGCAAAAATTAGTCAGCACGATGAAGAGGAAGGTTATATGCTCACTACTTCATCTAAACCTTTATTAAAAGATGAGCCTTTTAGCGTGACACCATGCTTGATCCTACCTTGATGGATCCATGGTACCATCTTAGCCACTGGTTGCAAAACAACAGTGATGTGAATCCCTTCAAGACTTGCCACATCAGAAGCTTAATAATTTTTTTAATGAAGGAATGGCTAGCGATTCTAGGCTAGTTGGCAGTATTCTGATCAGGGAATGCAAGGATGTTTTTTCAGGGTTTAATTCTTTGGTGGATGTTGGAGGTGGAACTTTGGCTAAGGAAATTGCTGATGCTTTTCTTGACTTGAACTGTATTGTTCCCGATCGATCTTCCTCATGTGGTTGATGGCTTGGTAGCGAATAACAAGAGTTTAGCCTTTGCTGGAGGAAATATGTTTGTAGCTATTCCTCCTGCAGATGATGTTATAATGAAGGTAAGATCACCTTTCCAAGAAGATGCAACAGATCCATATTCACCTTTTTGTTGTTACTAGTAATAGTTTACGTGCTTTGCACGTGATTGTAATATCTTAAAATATATTATTTTTCAGATACTAAAATTTTTTATGAAACTTTGATCATCAACATCATAATATAGTATTTTTATGTTATTTATTTTTTAAGCTAGTTACTTTTAAAAATTTTATTAAATGAAAAGAGACAGAAAATATTTCAATATAGTTGACATATCCTTACGATTGAATTCGAAATCATGAACCAAACACTTTTTGATTTATAACTTGAACTCTAACATATCAAATATTGATAATATCATGTTTTACCAAAATTATTGTATATTCATGACTCTATTGCATATAAACCACAATCATCACAATTTTTTATAAATGAAGAATATAATTAAGTTAGAAAAATAAACATAAATGTAATTTGAATTCTTTGTATTATGTTAATTCTATTTTTGTCAATAATGGAGTATAAATGATCCATCACGTAAAATTTTATTGGCTTGTATATTCTAACAATTGAAATTTTATAGATAGAGATAGTTGGAGTTCTTCTATTTTCCTTTTCTTTTATTCATGCTTTTAGCACAATCCAATGCGAAGCAAGAGCAACAAGTCTACTTTTTTCATATAAGCACAATAGTTTTAGTTTTAATATTAGTTTTTTTATGATCATGAAATTGGAATGAGAATTGTGGCTAATTAATAATTTTAATATTAATTTTTTGTCTATTGCAGTGTTTTAGTTTTTAATTGCCAACTTTGAATCCATAAGTGCTGTCATTATTATCAATTTGTTGGAATGCATTAAATCTGTTTAATTACAATTGTCACCATAAATGAAATTTACTTAATTTTAAAGTTTTTCATTTCATAACCGCTTCCTCTATTCACTAATATTGCAATACAATAAATATATGTAATCATTAGAAAAATAAGGGTATTTTGGATATCACCAACAACAATTTGGATATCATTTTAATTTTATCATTCTTCATTTTATATTTACTCTTATTATAATTCTTAGTTTATCATTGGAGATGGTTTCTGACTTGACAGGTTGTCGAAGTCTACATAACAATAAAATTAAACCTAATTGCCAGTTAAAATGACCAAAACCCAATTCCAAGTACTGGAGCAGGGACTCTAGGTGTGCAATGGGTTACTTGATTCACCATATTCCCGAAGAGTTTGCTTGATCCGATATACCCGAATGGGATGGTTATTTTTTTTCACAAATAATTATGAATTTGTAGACAGACCAGGTAGGGTCGTATCCTCAGGGATTGGGTATATTTGTCTCTTAAGAAATCCAAGGTAACACAAGGGGTGATTTTGTAGGAACGACGACAATCAAATAAATTCAAATAAGGAAATAAAAATAAATAACTAACTAGAAATTATACCACAATTCACTGAACTTAGAATAATAATAATTAAAGGCCAAAATCAATTAAAACAAGGAAACAATTAAAAATAAAATAAAGTAGACAACTAAAAACCAAATGGCAATTCACTAAAATCAAGATAATATTAATTAAAGATCTAGCCAAGAAATAACTTCAGCAATGGTTCACCTAATTGATCATCGATGCAAAGGCAATTCCAATTATTTACTGATAAATAGGTTATAACTGTCAAACAAGCGATGACAGTCAACCCCCTCTTACTGTGTCGGCGATCAAGGTACGCCCGTTAATCACTGTTCTAATTAGGAAAACAATCCTAGGTACGCCCGTAAGATTTAATTCCCCAATTGCCTTACGTATTAGAGGAGCCCTATTCTAACCAAATAACGCACTACCAGGGTTATTTCAGATTAGCCCGCATATCCCCCTGATACAAATCTAATCGTGCCAGTTGTCACTAATTTAAGGTAATTAAACAATTACAAATTTAATACCCTAATTGACAATAGATTACCAAATTAACTAATTATCCGGATCCAAAACAATCAATTAATTAAATAACCATAAGCATAGCAATCAAGGAATATGCGAATACCAATAAAAAAAGGAAAAGATTAAATTAAATCGATCTCACAATTTTCTCGGCGAACCAAAGCCTCCGTTGTTTCCTGACTAGATTGGAGAAATTAGTTCATGTTTGGTGAACTAAGTCCACTGGAAATTTTAGCAAAAGTCACGGCCATTGTCTGCATTTCAGGAAGTCGCAATTCGTCGAACAATTAGAAAACAAATGAAAGTCCCAGGTAACAATTGAATCTCTTTATTGTTCCCAGCATCCGTAGAGCGAAGCCACTCAAAAAGTACAAGGCGAAAAAGTCAAAGAAGAAAGCCTCCAATCTCCTGACATGCGTGGAGACAAAAGCTACAATGAACTACAAAGAAAAGTCAAGAACCGGAGCTCAGATCTCCTGCCATGCGCCCCAGTTCCTAATCCAAAATTTAAAAGGGAATAACAAAATTCTAAGCTAAGCTCGCCGCCCCTTCTTTTGCACAATTTTCTCTTTTATCCTCATGCTCCGTGCGGCAGCTCCAGGCAGAAGAACACTTTAGTCAAAATGACCGAAAAGGGCTCGTGTCCCTTTTTCCAAAAATGCCCTTGCAAGCCTTCTATTTAATTTCTTTCTCGATGACTGTCAAAATAGCAGTAATTGTGGTAGTTTTGATCTACTCCCTGAAATAAGTGCAAATTAAGAAAAATGAGTATAATCCAGCAATTAATCCATATCAAGTCAGGTAATAGGGGAAATTAATAATAAAATAAATGAATAAATTGCAACCTATCAATTCCCCCCACACCTAAACCATACTTGTCCTCAAGCATAAGAATAGTAAACATATACCAAAATTTGATAATGGCCATTGCTCTTTCTACCAAATTGCCAAGACACCAAGAAAATCATAAATCAAGCATCAGTGATAAAACTCCAAAGAACATCACCCCGGTTAGCTTTTAAACTACAAACTCCTTCAATTTCCAAATTAGCTAATCTAAGAAAAAGGAATGGCGCATAACATTTATCAGCAAACAATCCAAATATTAACCAAAGCCTCCATATTCAGTCCATAAATCGGCAAGCTGACCTCTAACATACTACAAACCTGCACTTTTCTATTTTTTTTTTCCTCATTTTCTCTTTTTTTTTTTGTCAATAATAATAACAATAACACGAAACGACTTAGTCTCTAGCCGTTGGAGTCTTTTAACGCGAATTCCAACATTTTTAGATGAAGGAGCCCGATTACTCACCTCCTACCGCTATACGACTACGTACTCATAGAAAGTACTACTTTTCGACGCGAGAATCGACACTTTTAGGTGCAGATCCCCGGTTACTCAGTAGTAACTAATAGCGGAGTACAGTCAAGCTTATTCACAGCCAAACAACGCAAAAACGCGAAATAACAACACTAACAACCAAGCATAGGAGCAGCTCGCCTCATTATTGCCAAACATGGAGAACTGGAATCAATATTGGACCAGTTCACATTAAAACGCCAACAGTCATTCCCTATGCCTAGAAAAGTTAACAAAGAAATCAAGAGAGTCAAGCAGTCCGATATTCACCAAGGAGATATCTTGGATCCAACCACATTAACTCGATACACATTTATTTTAAAAAAACTTGGCAAAAGTAGCATTAGAGGCAATAATCCAGCAAATTTTGGCATTCACATGATAGCTCATCACTAGAAAGAAAGAAAATGACTGAATGGAAATAAACAAAGAACAAACTAAAAGTTAAGGAAGCACCTAAAAACTAAAATTTACTAAAAACTAAAACACTGGCACCTCATTAGAAACCCCCCCACACCTATAGGACACATTGTCCTCAATGTGACAAATAACCAACAAAAGTGGGTGAGAGGACAGCAAAACTTCCCTGAAATCCGGTCAAAGTGGTGGGCGAGGCGGAAATGGAGGAGGAAACCCCGCATGATGCAAGAATTGCGCCAAATTCTGCCCTATGCCAGCTACATTGAGGTCGACGTTGAGCATTCGAGCCTCCAAATTCTGAACCTGCTCCCAGAGTTGTTGCCATTCAGGAGTCCCAGGTGGCGGAGGTGGTGGGGCGGAGGTAGACGGTCCAGCAGTGTCCTCGGCCGACCTAGGGAATGAAGAGGGCCCCGCCTGTGTCAAAGGCCGCGTACCCGGAGCTCGAACTGGTCCCAGAGGGGTAAACTAGTGGAAACCATTGGGCAGGCGCTCGACGACTCCCATTTTCTCTAAGCAGTCCACGTCCAGGAGCTCCATCTCGAAAGCCAAATGTAAGTCGTGGTCCTCCAGATTAAGAACTCCCAACTGCGTCGCCAAGTGGGTGATGTAGGACCCAAGAATCAGAGGTTTGATCTTCTTGGTCAAAACAGTCTTGAACTGTGCCGCCAACCAACACCCCAAGTTGACCTTGATATTGTTCTTCATACTCCAGAGGAAGAAAAACTCAGGTCGAGAGAGTATACCGGAGCTATCCTTGCGCCCTGAGTAGCTGTAGGCTAAGAATCGCTGAACGTATCGGGTACCAGGATCCTTAAGAAAGGAGCTCCTAGACCTAGAAGGGTCGTAGCAGTGCCGATCGACTGACATTTCCTCCCACACATCATGGAAGTGGGAGAGAAATGGCTCTATGTAATCACATGCACTCTCTGCATATTCCCTAGTTTCAGCATACTCTCTCGTGATAAATCCAAATGCCAGATTGAATTGGATAATGGAGAAGTTGAACTCCCTACCCATTAGACGGAAATGAATGACATTCGGTGTTTCAACGGTGTATCTCGTAGGCAATTCAAACTCAAAGGTGGAGTAAAACTCCCGAATCAGCTCAACAAAAGCAGGGCAGGAGATATCAAGATACGGGCGCCACCCAATGGCGGTAAACATCTGATCGACCTCCTCTCGTATACCCAGGGCAGTCATAGTGATTTTCTGACAAGATTTGCAGGGTATAATACGCCTCTCACATACCTTAGCGTATCTCTGCTGATCAGCGGGTCTGGTGAAGGTCAAGTGCCCCCCAAAGTGAGTTGGGGTATCTACCTGAGCACCCCTACTTCTACCCAAACGGGTTCGAGCACTAGAAGAGGAGGGTAGGTTGGTAGGTGAGTTTACAGGAATAGAGGCTTGTGGACGGGGTTGAGACTGAGAGGCCCTAGACCTAGAGGAGGACTTGGATCTCACCATTGCTGCCACAGTCAACTCACCCAACAAGATATATAGATTCCAACAATCACAGGGCCCAAATATAGAGTTGCCCGCACACTGAGCAAGCAGCAAAGATAGAATACCAACAAAACAATCACCCCCAAATATATATCCAACCACCAGCAAAATAAAATATGCAATGTCCAACAAAAAGTAATAAGAACCCCAACTCACAGGCAAAAGTAAACGCGGGCCAACTAAGATTTCAACAAATGTCCCCAGGAATTTTACCAAATGCTAGAGCAAAGCAAAGCAGTAGTAAAGCCGTAGCCCCAAGTATTAACCCAGGCACCAGAAAGATTCCAAACCTCTAAAGAAAGGCAACAGAGGACTAAAATTCAAAGGAACAAAGCAAGTAAAGGAGCCTTAGGTGGAAACTCAGTTCACTGAAGTTAACAATCAATCCAGGGAGCAAATCAATCCGGACAGGAGGCAGAGACTCGCACAAATAATTAGACCCAAAATCACAGATAAAGCTCTTTCCAAATCGATGATTTAAATCAACAGGCAATTAAAATAAACCCCTGTGAAATCAGAACTGGAATCGATGGACAGAACACCCCAAACAATGGAAATAAATTTGCCCAATTGTAACGAATAGCTCAACTGGCACAAATACCACTCCAGGCAACCCACAACCATAGAAATAGTCCAACTTTGCCACAAAAATCCAGGTTTATCGAAATCCAGACAATTTCCAACAACTTAATTGAAGTGACAGATGTGAGCCACGCAGATTCCAAACCTGTCTGACGGATCAGCGGCGCTGGGGAAAAGGAGAGCTAGAGAGAGAGACGCGAGGGGAAGTGGTTCGCGGGCTGCTGTGGATCCCAGGCGGCAGTCAATGGCGGCCGTGGCAGCCATGGTGACTGCAGGCGTGCGTAAGAGAGGAGGACCGAGGGGCGGCGTCGGGCGTCGAAGCCTTCGCGTGGAGTCGCGGGCAGCCGCGTGTCGCGCTTGGGAGAGTGGAAGGCGGCGGGATGGACTGCGCTGTCTGGCGGGCAGTGATGCGGGCTGGTGGAGGTCCGCTGGATGGCGGCGGTGGACCAGAGAGAAGAGAGATGGGAGGGCAAGACTAGGTGGTGGCGCGCACAGAGAGCGTGGGGGCGACTGGCAAGCTTCAGCAGCGGCGGCGCGCGATGGGTCTAATCGAGCAAGAAGAAGAAGCAGCGGAAAAGAAGAAGAAAGAAGAAAGAAAGGAAGAAAAAAGAAAGAAATGAAAGAAAGAAAGAAAAGAAGGAAAAGAAAAAGCGAATTTTTTTTTTTAAAAGATCTATTTGAGCTACGGTGAGAAAATTTTATTTTTATTTATTTTTTGTTTTTGTTTATTTTTAAAAAAAATCTCTTTTTTTTGTTTTTTTTATTATTATTATTGTTAAATTTTTTTTTTTTTTTTTTATTTTTTGAATCCTTACCGTTCCCGCATACGTGACGCGGGCACGTCAAGAGGGCAGGAACCCCTTCTGGCGATTCTGACCGTGAGCTCTCCATGCATCATGACGCGGGCGCGTCATGACCGCGTCATGAGGATCGAAACCCTTTCTAACGATTCTGACCGTGAGCTCTCTATACGTCATGACGCGGGCGCATCAAGAGGGCAGGAACCCCTTCTGACGATTCTGACAGTGAGCGCTCCATACGTTGTCACGCGAGCGCGTCATGACAGACGAACACCTACAAATCAGCAAAAACGAAAATTGAAACCCAAAATCAGTCCAATTCAAGGAAAACCTATTTAACTATCGCACAAAATCAAACAAACAATTAAAAGAGATTGGGTTGCCTCCCAATAAGCTCCTTTCTTTAATGTTTTTGGTCAGACATGGTAAAGTGTCACTGATTAGGACACGGTGGTGCGTCTAGACTTATTGTCTCCACTTCTCCACTTGAAAAACTTTCGTAATAATGTTTGACACGGTGTCCATTCACCACAAACTTATTGTCTGATTTAGCACTCTGGATTTCAACTGCACCATAGGGAAAAACGTGAGTCACAGTGAAAGGTCCAATCCAACGAGAACGTAGCTTACCTGGGAATAGCTTGAGTCTAGATTGGTACAGGAGGACCTTCTGACCAACTTCAAAGGTTTTTCTTGAAATTTGTTGATCATGAAATGTCCGGCTTCTCTCCTTATAAATTAATGCATTTTCGTAGGTTTCGTTCTGGATCTCCTCCAATTCTTGCAAATCTAACTTTCGTTAGGCACCGGCCTCCTCTAAGTTCATGTTGCATTGCTTAATCGCCCAAAAAGCTTTGTGCTCGAATTCCACTGGAAGATGGCACGGCTTCCCAAATACCAACCTGTACGGCGACATCCCTATAGGAGTCTTGTACGCCATCCGATAGGCCCAGAGTGCATCTTCCAACCGTTGACTCCAATCTTTCCTATCGGGGCGCACCATTTTCTCCAAGATGGATTTGATTTCCAAGTTCGATACCTCCGCTTGACCATTGGTCTGAGGGTGGTACGACGTTGAGACCCTGTGGAGTACACCATACTTGCGAAACAACGCAGCTATGATTTTGTTGCAGAAGTGCATTCCCCTATCACTGACAATAGCTCTTGGCATTCCAAATCGCACAAAAATATTAGACCTGATAAAATTTGCAACTATTTTCGAGTCATTAGTCCTAGTGGCCTTAGCCTTCACCCATTTAGACACATAATCAACTGCCAACAAAATATATATAAAACCAAAGGAAGTAAGAAAAGGCCCCATGAAATCTATACCACAGACATCAAAAATTTCAACAAAAATCAACGGGACTTGGGGCATATGATCTCTACGGGCTATATTATCTATCCTTTGACAGCGATCACATGACTTACAGAACGCATAGGCATTCTTAAACAATGAAGACCAATAAAATCCACTTTCTAAAACCTTATGAGCAGTTCTCTTGGGTCCAAAATGACCTCCACATGCAAAAGTATGGCAAAAAGCTAAAATCGATTGAAATTCCACTTCACTTACACATCATCTCATTACTTGATCTGCACATCTCTTCCACAGGTACGGGTCATCCCAGATGAAGTACTTGGCGTCGCTCTTCAATTTATCCCTTTTCGATTTTGGCCAACCTGCAGGAAAATTACCCGTTACTAGATAATTGACTAAATCAGCATACCAAGGCAATTGAGACTTTAAGGAAAATAAATGCTCTTCAGGGAATGCATCTTTCTACGGTTCGCTCTCGTCCCCAACTGGTATGCGACTCAAATGGTCTGCTACTAGATTCTCTGAGCCTTTTTTATCCCTTATCTCTAAGTCAAATTCCTGCAGTAGCAATATCCACCTGATGAGTCTCGGTTTGGCATCCTTCTTAGCCATTAGGTACCTTAATGCTGCATGATCAGAAAATACAATTACTTTAGCACCTAACAAATACGACCTGAATTTTTCTAAAGCAAAAATAACTGCAAGAAGCTCTTTCTCAGTGGTGGAGTAATTCAACTGGGCCCCATTCAAAATTCGAGATGCGTAGTAGATGACGTGAACTGCCTTTCCCATTCTTTGCCCCAACACAGCCCCTACACCATGATCACTGGCATCGCACATGATCTCAAATGGTAGACTCTAGTCAGGGGGTTGGATGATTGGGGGTGAAGTGAACAATTCTTTCAACTTGTCGAAAGCTTCTTCACATTTGTCATCGAATTCGAAGGTCACCTCTTTTTGTAAGAGTTGGATTAACGGGGCTCCAATTGTTGAAAAATCCTTGATGAACCTTCGATAGAAACCTGCATGTCCAAGAAAAGAGCGTACCTCCCGCACATTTGCGGGGTAAGGCAAAGCAGATATAATATCTATTTTCGCCCTGTCAACTTCAATACCCTTAGACGACACAACATGACCTAAGACTATCCCGTGGTCAACCATAAAGTGACATTTTTCCCAATTAAGCACAAGATTACTCTCTATACACCTTATCAGGATCAATTTCAGATTATCTAGACATGTATCAAAACTATCACCATACACACTGAAATCATCCATGAAAACTTCAATTATTTTCTCCACATACTCAGAAAAAATACTTACCATACACCTCTGGAATGTTGCAGGTGCATTGCACAACCCGAATGGCATTCGTCTATAGGCAAAGGTCCCGAACGGGCACGTGAAGGTCGTCTTCTCTTGGTCCTCTGGTGCAATTGCTATCTGAAAAAATCCTGAAAATCCATCCAAAAAGCAATAGTAAGCTCTACAAGCCAATCGTTCAACCATTTGGTCAATGAAAGGGAGAGGGAAATGGTCCTTTTTGGTGACGGCGTTTAGCCTACGGTAGTCAATACACTGTCTCCATCCAGTGGGTTTACGCACTGGCACGAGTTCACCCGTTTGGTTGGCTTCCACCGTCACTCCTGCCTTCTTTGGGACTACCTGGACCGGACTCACCCAAGGGTTATCTGATATTGCAAAAATGATCCCCACATCTAACAATTTTAAAATTTTTTTCTTTACAACTTCCATCATTAAGGGGTTGAGCCTCCTTTGAGCCTGCCGAACAGGTTTAGCATGCTCTTCCAGTTTGATCCGGTGCATACAGATGGCCGAGCTAATCCCTTTAATGTCTGCAATTGTCCAACCTATCGCCTCTTTGTGCTCTCTAAGGACCCGGATCAGTTTCTCCTCTTGGGTTTTTTACAGTGCTGATGAGATAATTACGGAGAGTGTCTCGTTATCACCCAGATATGCATACTTCAGGTGCTCTGGTAAGGGATTCAACTCCAAAATAGGCGCCTGCACCACCGATGGCAATACCCTCTGGTGAGGTTCGGGAATGAATATAGGTGAAATTTCGTACCTTTTTGTAGAGGTTGGTAATGAGTGTAATGCTCCTATCGTGCATTTTAAATTTTCACTCCACTCCACCTCAGGAGTTGTCTTCAACTCGAGGTGCTTGGTCAAAGCTACCTCCAACTCATCCCTGCCAACAGTTTCAAACACTTCCTGCGCCGCAGGGTCAATAGCACTCACAGAGAAAACTGAGCTAAAGTTGGAGTTTGAGGGATATTTCATAGTATCAAAGATATTAAAGTGCACAATTTTTCCATCAAATTTCATGGATAAGGTACCCTTATTAACATCAATTTTTGTTTGTGCTGTGCTCATAAAGGGTCTACCTAATAACAAAGGTGAGTGATCGGGTGAGTGATCAACATCCATATCAAGTACATAAAAATCAGTTGAAAACATCAAATCATTAACTTTTACCAACACATCTTCAACCAACCCATCAGGATATGCATTGGTTCGATCAGCTAATTGAATAATTATCCCAATTTCTTTTAATGGACCTAGTTTTAGAGAAGCATAGATAGATTTAGGCATGACATTAATTGATACTCCCAGATCCAACATGGCCCTTTTAATCACAGTGTTGCCTATCCTATAGGGGATAGTAAACATACTTGGGTCTCCGCACTTTGGTGGAAACTTTCTCTGCAGGACCGCTGACACATTCTCCCCAACAATGACCCTTTCATCTCCCCTCAACCGCCTTCGATTGACACACAAGTCTCTTAGGAACTTGACATATTTTGGTACTTGCTTGATTGCGTCTAAGAGGGGGATATTTATCTCTACCTTACGAAACACTTCCAAGATCTCCTTCTCCTTATCCTATTTTTTCGATTTTTCCAACCTGTTAGGAAAAGGAGGCGGGTTAGTTTTAACTGTAATTACTGGGTCTGGAAGTACCTTTGGACATGCACCATTGCTGTCCTCCCTCTCAAACTCATTTTCGATTTTTTCCTCATCCTTATCCTTAGGGATCATAGGTTTAGACCCCTGAATTTTCTTCTCGCTCTTTAGTGTCATTGTGCTCACGTTCTTCGGATTTAATTCAAGCTGAGACAGTAATTTACCTTGGTTTTGGGAATCCAAACGATTAATTGTTGTGGTCATTTGACTCATCTGATTTCTTATGTCCTGCATTTCGGAGTCTGTCTTTTGCTGATTTTGCGTAATGGTTGCCATCATTTGTTTCATCATCTCCTCTAAAGATGGACCAGAGCTTGGGGGCGGAGGTGGTCGGGATTGGTATTGCTGCTGGTACCCTGGTTGCTTATTTGGCACAAAATTAGACTGCCTGTTCGGTGCAAAGTTGGGCTGCCTATTTACTCCATAACTGAAATTCGGGTGGTCCTTCCAGGCGGGATTGTACGTATTCGAGTACGGGTCATATGGCCTTCTTGGCGCGGGCATGTGACCAGCCATGTTCACTTGTTCTGCAGTTTCTTCCTGAATCATTGGCACATGTCTGCAGAGTGACCCACACCAGTGCAAACCCCACATACCCTGGTTTGTGATGCATTTCCCACAGCCAGTTGCCTAACAAACGAGGTCAACTCAGTTAACTGCTGCTGGATAGAGGATGTCTCAACCTCATTCACCTTGCGTACTGGGACATCCTCCCTCGTGCCGAACTGTTGTGAATTCTCTGCCATCCCTTCTATTAGCTCCCTTGTTTCCCGAGGGGTTTTGTTCACCAGTGCCCATCCACTTGCAGCATCAATTATACTCCTGTCTCTGAAAAGGAGCCCCTCATAAAAATACTGTATGAGCAACTGCTCACTTATTTGGTGCTGGGGGCACTTGCTGCACAACTTTTTAAACCGCTCCCAATACTCATAGAGTGACTCCCCTGGCTGCTGCTTGATCTCGCAAATTTCTTTCCTTAGACTTCCAGCCCTGGACGCAGGAAAATATTTATCTAAAATTTTTTTCTTCAACTGGTCCCACATGGTGATGTTACCTAGTGGTAGGTAGTATAACCAGTCCTTTGCAGAGTCCTTCAAGGAAAAGGGGAATGCCCTCATTTTTATTTGTTCTTCTGTAATGCTCGGGGGCTTCATACTGTTGCACACGACATCAAACTCCTGCAAATGCTTATAAGGCTCCTCACCTGGTAATCCATGAAAAGATGGTAGAAGATGAATTAGCCCAGATTTTAACTCAAATGGGGTGTTGTCATTTAAAGTGGGGAATGTAATGCAT
This sequence comes from Coffea eugenioides, assembly GCF_003713205.1. Lineage (NCBI taxonomy): Eukaryota > Viridiplantae > Streptophyta > Magnoliopsida > Gentianales > Rubiaceae > Coffea > Coffea eugenioides. The sequence goes on from NC_040037.1 coordinate 41,709,531, forward strand.
AAAGGCTGCTGGTTTAAATCAGGAGCAGCCAACTCCCTTAATGTTCGTGCATTAGCCATGGTTCCTTCCTCCTGGTCAGAGTCACTCGAAGTGTCTCCAAACGAATCTGTTGGTTCAACTTTTGGCTCAGGTCTCTGAGATGTAGCACTGGAATGCCCCTCTCGAAGCTGTCTGGTCTCTTTTCTTGTCCTACGCGCAGTCTTCTCTACCTTTGGATCAAAAATTAATTCGCCTGTATGAGAAGAACGAGGCATACACTTGAAAAGCACCAGAAAGTTAGGTCAAAAATGAATTTAAAAAGAAACAAATAATAACGCCAGTCCCCAACAACGGCGCCAAAAATTGACAGGTTGTCGAAGCCTGCACAATAATAAAATTAAACCTAATTGCCAGTTAAAATGACCAAAACTCAATTCCAAGTACTGGAGCAGGGACTCTAGGTGTGCAATGGGTTATTTGATTCACCCTGTTCCCGAAGAGTTTGTTTGATCCGATATACCCGAATGGGATGGTTATTCTTTTCACAAATAATTATGAATTTGTAGACAGGGCAGGTAGGGTCTTATTCTCAGGGATTGGGTATATTTGTCTCTTAAGAAATCCAAGGTAACACAAGGGGTGATTTTGTAGGAACGACGACAATCAAATAAATTCAAATAAAGAAATAAAAATAAATAACAAACTAGAAATTAAACCACAATTCACTGAACTTAGAATAACAATAATTAAAGGCCTAAATTAATTAAAACAAGGAAACAATTAAAAATAAAATAAATTAGACAACTAAAAACCAAATGGCAATTCACTAAAATCAAGATAATATTAATTAAAGATCTAGTCAAGAAATAACTTCAGCAATGGTTTATCTAATTGATCATCGATGCAAAGGCAATTCCAATTATTTACTGATAAATAGGTTATAACTGTCAAACAAGCGATGACAGTCAACCCCCCTTACTGTGTCGGTGATCAAGGTACGCCCGTTAATCACTGTTCTAATTAGGAAAACAATCCTAGGTACGCCCGTAAGATTTAATTTCCCAATTGCCTTACGTATTAGAGGAGCTCTATTCTAACCAAATAACGCACTACCAGGGTTATTTCAGATTAGCTCGCGTATCCCCCTGACACAAACTTAATCGTGCCAGTTGTCACTAATTTAAGGCAATTAAACAATTATGGATTTAATGCCCTAATTGACAATAGATTACCAAATTAACTAATTATCCGGATCCAAGGCAATCAATTAATTAAATAACCATAAGCATAGCAATCAAGGAATATGTGAATACCAATAAAAAAAAAGAAAAGAATAAATTAAATCGATCTCACAATTTTCTCGGCGAACCAAAGCCTCCGTTGTTTCCTGACTAGATTGGAGAAATTAGTTCATGTTTGGTGAACTAAGTCCACTGGAAATTTTAGCAAAAGTCACGGCCATTGTCTGCATTTCAGGAAGCCGCAATTCGTCGAACAATTAGAAAGCAAATGAAAGTCACAGGTAACAATTGAATCTCTTTATTGTTCCCAGCATCCGTAGAGCGAAGCCACTCAAAAGTACAAGGCGAAAAAGTCAAAGAAGAAAGCCTCCAATCTCCTGACATGCGTGGAGACAAAAGCTACAATGAACTACAAAGAAAAGTCAAGAACCGGAGCTCAGATCTCCTGCCATGTGCCCCAGTTCCTAATCCAAAATTTAAAAGGGAATAACGAAATTCTAAGCTAAGCTCGCCGCCCCTTCTTCTGCACAATTTTCTCTTTTATCCTCATGCTCCGTGCGGCGGCTCCAGGCAGAAGAACACTTTAGTCAAAATGACCGAAAAGGGCTCATGTCCCTTCTTCCAAAAATGCCCTTGCAAGCCTTCTATTTAATTTCTTTCCCGATGACTGTCAAAATAACTGTAATTGTGGTAGTTTTGATCTACTCCCTGAAATAAGTGCAAATTAAGAAAAATGAGTAGAATCCAGTAATTAATCCATATCAAGTCAGGTAATAAGGGAAATTAATAATAAAATAAATGAATAAATTGCAACCTATCATGACTTGATGGATGGATTTGGTTTGTTCAAACCAATACAAATGAAGTATTACTATATTATTGTCAATAACAATGTTTGTCTTTGATGAGCAACCCTAGGGGAAGACTCTCCTAGAACCTCCCAACCTTGTAATTATCAGAGTTGGATCTTTTCTCACAAAGGAAATTGAACTCGTTTGTTCTCATGAACTCAAGACCTCTGACACACAAAGGTAATCAGCAACCTTAAGCAAATAACTATGGATGAAACGATACCACGATTAGGGAACAAACTAATTGATAAAGTCTAATTTGAATCCTAACTCAAGAATTCAAGAGTAAGTTCAATTAAGAACTTGAAAGAAAATTTCTCACGATTTCTGATTGTAATAATCTGTCCCTTTTACTCATACAAGAGGTGCCTTTTATAGGTTAGAACTAGGGCAACCCTGTTGGAGTAAGAATTGACAACTCACCTACCTAAACTAGAAATAGGAAATTCGGCCAGAATTCAGTCCACATAAAGAGCCAACTCTTTATGGCTTCCCGATAAGACCCAATAATTAATAAACTAGCCAGCTTTAAAACAGCTACTAACTAAGCTAACAAGTATGAGATCATTTTTTCACTTCAAACGTACAAGTGAACAAGGTAACTTCATGGTCCATCAATTCTTCAAACTTAGCTTGCTCCTTGCTTGCATGGTGAATGATCAAGGCTCGTAAATCTTCCTTCATCCTCTTGGATCTTGATCTTGTTATCGGGTCACCAATGTGGACCAAAAGATCCTTGACCTAAGGTTGAAGTTCTTGCGCACCCGTATCCGCATCATTCCCTCTTTCCTCGAAAAGATTCGTCCTCGAATCTTCAAAGTCTCCTCTTGAAAGTGATTTGTCCACAAATCGATGGTGCGCTTAAAGGACAGCAATGTTGGAAGTAGATGAGTGACTACAAGCCATGTTGCATGTCGTTTGGTCAGTTTCGGGAAGCTATCAAACAAGGACATGCGCCAAGGTAGGAAAGATGTGACGCCCCGAAAGAATGAGTTTGAGAATCCGAAAATTTTTGTATCTTTTCGAGACATTATTTTGTTTCCTCATTTATAATTTTGTACCTTTCTTCAATATTTTAATTTTCTATACATTTTTATAAGTAAATATAGTTTTCAAATCATTTTCTTGATACAAGTTAGTCCACGTTAAGTTTGAAGTGTATTATGGACGTGGGACCCGCTAGTGCGGTAAATGCGATATATTTTGATAATTTATTGGAATTTTATATTAAATGATATTATTTTACAAGGTGCTAAGAGATAATTAGATGTTACCTATATGGATTAGTATTGGAGAGACAAAAAGATAAGTTTTAAACCAAAAGGTGACAAATGTCACCATCCAATTCACCCTTGGACTTTTGACCAAGATATTTTTTTTACCATCTTAAAGCTAATCTTGGCCAATTTATGTCTTCATTTTAAGCTTCTTGGCTGACTCCCTCACTAGAAGAAAAGAAAAGAAAGCTCTCAACTTGTTTCCTTCATTTCTTGCTCAAATCTAGCAAATCAACCATTTAAATTTCCAATTTCTCCATAAAATCCCTTTGCTAAGTGGTCTTGAGGTTGGTTGTGAAGTGGTTTGGAAGAAAGTGGTGCTAAGTTGCTTCCTTTCTTGAGGTTTCAAGGTGAGTAGCTAAGGGATTCCTTCTTTGGTCTTGATAATGTCAAATTAATGACTTGTGTTGGTTAAAGACGTGATTTTATGGAAGATTTTGTGGTTTGAGGTAGAATTAGTTAATTTCTGATTTTATTGGAGATTTTTCTGATTTTATATGATGATCATGGTTTAATCATGGTATAATGGCTGGTAATGGTGTAAAAGGAAACTTGTATATGTTAGTTACGATTGTTTGTGAAAAATTTCGGTTTTATGCGAAAATTCCAGGTTAGTGTTTTGAATCTGCCCTGTTCTGGCCGGATTTATTTGGGCATGTTAGAGGCTGAATCAGGCTTAGGTTAAAACATGAAAGTTATAGCAAATGGTGTTAACTAGCTGCCTGCAAAATTTCAGCTCGATCGGAGCACTGTATCCTGTGAAATGACCGAAATACCCTTGATTGCCATAAATCCCTGTTTCGCGCCCAGATTTCTATTTTCGTGGAGATTTCCATTTTTGACCATGAAAATGTATGATTTGGCTTTTGAGGTCTTCATAAGAAATGTAGGTCCATGTCTTGGTTTCGAAACGCCATAAGATTCGTTTCAATCTGAGAAGGGTAGCTTCATTTATGGATATTGTGCCGAAAGGTGTATTTGATAGTTTATAATGTGTATGTGGTTAATTTGAGATGAATTGGTGTTGCTTGTAGGATGAAAAAGTAAGAAAATTAAGAGGATATGCTGTCCGACCTTTGAAAGCATTTGATTGCTTTGAGTTTGAGTTGAAGGGCTTGGATTCGGACAAGGTAATGATATATGATGGATGATATATGATGGATGATTCCTGAGCCGTGGAGGTGAGTGACCCTAAACTATTTCCAAAGTACTTGTGAAATATTTCTTGCATTATTTACTCGATTGCATATCATGCGTGCTTGCATGTGAGTCCATGACATGATTTGGCTTAAATGAGTTCTTGGGGAATCTTGTACTGAACACCTACGTCTCCACCACTTTCATGAGTTCGTGACATGATCTGGAGCACCAGTGTTGCTCCCCCATATTGTTTATCGTTAAGTAATCTTTTTGAGCGTTGGGTGTTTAAATGCAATGATTTCACTGGCTCACGAGAGCAAAAATACGTACATTTGATTTTGGAATCATGACATCATCGAAATGCATTATTGTGCAATATATTTGTTTACTGATTTTACTGGTTACTCACTGAGCTTCTAACTCACCCCAAAACTATTTTATTCCCCTCCACAGGGCTCGTGGCGAAGGAAGGCTTGTAGTACTTATTCACGTGACTGGATGGCATATATCTTGTACAATTTGGATTTGGAATCATTTTATGTATAGTTGGAAATTATTTTCGCTTCGCTTATGACATGTAATTATTGGAGAATTTGATGTATATTTGAGATTTATAATGTAATCTGTTTGAGGAATGTAGTGAACGACTGAGTTCCGGCGAGAGTTGGGCAGGCAGTCCGCCGAACCCTCTGGTTCGCTTTAGGGGGAGGTGGGGCCGTCACAAAAGAGCTTGTGTAAGGCGTGTGAAAATCCCAAGTGGCAATCCAAAACTCTCTAATTAGCCTTTGGTCACGGATCTTCACATTGACACCTTGATTGTGCAAAGGTATAAAATGCAGCACTAGTTGACATTGTTTTGAATCATCTTGCATGGATAAAATGGGAGCAACTTGTTGCATGGATGAGGCGCTAAACAACTTGTGGAGGACAGGTTTGGGATCTTGCATGACACACAATTTCTCATCATCCAACATATAAAGTAGCAAACAATTGAATTCCACTTCATGAGGGTTACTCGAACTAGCACAAGTTGAAGTTGACAAATTGAGCACTTGGCCACCAGCTTTTGGCTGAGTGAATAAGCATGAAAGATCACCACCTTTAGTTGGAATAAGCACGAAATCAGGTTGCAGGTCTTGAATCAAAACTGAAAAATTTTGGACAGCTTTACAACCTACAAAAACAAAATAACATTCAACTTGAAACAAATTTGAAATCGGGTAAAGAAGTAATGGTACATTAGCAACTAAATGGTAAGAAAGTATAGAATAAGTTTTAAGTATGAAAACTCCCTTTGACACTTTATCATTCATTCCACCAATTGATTCAACTTTAGAAGGAATTGCTAGTCTTTTACACTTTCCTCCAAAATCTGCATAAGAAATACAAGTGTTAGGATGGAAATTATACTCAAAAGAAGGTAAAGATGATGAATGAACCATAGGTAACAAATGAGAGTGAAAATTTGGAATTCTCTCTTCATGGTGGGTTTGAATTGATTCCCCTTTGGTATGGACAGAGTTGAATTGAATTTGATCCATGAGGTGATCCCAAATAGATTTAATTCCTAAAAGACAAACTTCATGGAAACTAGTGAATTATACAAGTGACTTTGGAATGGAGCATGGCATGACTAACTTCATCTGACTTTTCTTAATCTGCACAAACGAAAAAACACTAAATAAAGCAAAGGTAAGTTCGTTAGGAAAACAATAAGCCCTCACATTTTTGCTCAAAATTGGCTCACTTTCTTTTTTTTCTTCCTTTTTACCACTCATCTCATCAGATTTTTCCATCTCTTTATCTAGTTTAACGCCCTCGATTGTTTTCTCATTATCAACCTCCTCAACAAAGGGTTCAATAGGATGAGATACTCCTTTGCTGGGAATAGGGTTAGCTACCACCTTCTTAGAAAACTCACTTTGATAGCATCCATTTGACTCTATTTGTTTTTGGTGTAGAAGACGTTGATATGTCTCCCAAAATGACTCCACATGAGGTGGTTCAACTCTAGATTTAGTCCTAGAAAATGTTGAATGAGTCTTCTTATCACCTCTTGTATAAACCGGTTTTAAAGAGGGAGATTGCATGGAACCCCTCCTCTTGAGAGATTCGTTCTTTCGTTGGAGCCAATTGTACAAGTCCGTGGAATAATGGAAGGGTACAAATTGTTTCCTCATCACTTGCTTCATTTCAGTCCAAGTGTCAATCGGTTGTTCCCTATTTCTCCTCATTGTGGCACATACTTGCTCCCACCAAATAGATGCATAATCTTGAAATTCAATAGCTGCAAGTTTCACCTTTTCCTCTTCAGAGTAATTGTGGACTTCAAACACTTGCTCAACTCGCCTAACCCAATCCAAGTAAGTTTCAGGATCATTTTTTCCATGAAAGGTAGGCATCTTGGTCTTGATGGAACCAAGATTGTCATCGGTTCTCATAGGTCGGTCTCGACCTTCCCTCGCTCCCCTTTGGCTTTTTCTTGATCGAAAGGAGGTATTAGAATGATATCCCTCATCATCCGCATCATGATCAGCACTCTGAACACTCGAAACCCTATTGTGTGTATCTCCGGTACCTCGCATCTCAATAGCAGCCAACCTGTCGGATATTTGTGTCATCACAAATTCATGTCTCTCCGCTTGTTTTTGAAGAGTTTGGAGTACCAATTTGAGTGACGTCGGTCTCAGACGGTTTGGGCATGTTCCCCTCTTGAGACATATTATCCAACTTGCAAAAACAAGTATATCCTAGTCTACCTTGCAAGCACTCGTGTATCATTCAAGAAAACACACTCACTCTCAATTTTCCTTCTCAAAGTTCTTAAAACAACTCAAACTCTCAAAAATTCCAGAATTAAGAACTCAAGAAAAAAAAATGACTCAAAACTGAATAAAAAAGTGAATGAGTAAAAACCCTATAAGCAAGTAATTAAGACACACAAAGCAGAATTTTGCAAATTCTAGAAAAAACTCTATCCAAAGCTGGAACTTTTTTTTTTGAGCTGTTGTGTTGCTGAGTTTCCGGTCAGTATTTGGGGGGTAAATGGTGCTTTTGGGGTGCTCAAATAAGGTAAGAACCAGTCCTCAAATTTCAGTCAAATCGGCACGCAAAAACTAGGTCAACCGATTTTTGAAACTCAAGAATTCAAAGGTGGTTTGGCTAAGGTGTTTGGGGCAGCTTAGGTTTTGTTTTGAAAACTGATTTGGGGGTGTTTGGGGCTGATCAAATCGTTTGGGGTCGTTGGAATTCAATTAAGATTGGAGACTCAAGAATTGGAAACCAAACGAGATTTGGAGACTCAAGTTTTGGGAAACCCATCAAGATTTGGAGATTAATCAAGAATTGGAAACCAATCAAGAATTGAAAACTCAAGATTTGGGAAACTTGATTTCCTTTGTATGAGAGCCGATTCCTTCTCTTCTTTTTTTTTCTCTTTTTTTTTTTTTTTTTTGCTTCGGCTCTTCAAGGAATACAAATTCAGGTCACACCAACAATTTCAAGAAAATGGATGAAAGGTTATGCAAATTCCAAGAAGACCATAGTTCTTGATTTATCGTTCAAGAACATTCAAAACAAGACTTGGTGGTCCAAGAACTTCAAGAATTTGTTCAAGAAGCTCAAGAACTTTCTCAAATTACGTTGTGGTGTTTAGGGTTTGCAAGAACAACAATCAATACTCAAGAAATATGCAAAACAGAATTTCAGCAATGCTCAAAAGAAAATTCCAACAATACTCTAGCAACTTGGACACTAAAATAATATAAGGTACGTGACTCTTTTTATTTTGTCTTTAAACCCTAACAACCCAAACACAAGTATAACAGACCCAAGAACTTGGACAGAAAACACAAAAAGACAACACCCAAACAGAATTTTTTTTTTTACTCGGGTAAACAGTAACGTGAACAGTCCGCTACAGTACGATGAACAGTAATTCGGTACAGTAACGATGAACAGTAATCGCTACAGTTTTTTTTTTTTTTACAAAAGACACAAACTAACAAGATATGAACAATTTCAATTAAAAGAGAATTAACCTGATGCTCTGATTACCAATTGAAGAGCAACCCTAGGGGAAGACCCTCCTAGAACCTCCCAACCTTGTAATTATCAGAGTTGGATCTTTTCTCCCAATGAAAATTGAACTCGTTTGTTCTTATGAACTCAAGACCTCTGACACACAAAGATAATCAGTAACCTTAAACAAATAACTATGGATGAAACGACACCACGATTAGGGAACAAACTAATCGATAAAGTCTGATTTGAATCCTAACTCAAGAATTCAAGAGTAAGTTCAATTAAGAATTTGAAGGAAAATTCCTCACGATTTCTGGATGTAATATTTTGTCCCCTTTACTCATACAAGAGGTACCTTTTATAGGCTAGAACTAGGGCAACCCCGTTGGAGTAAGAATTGACAACTCACCTACCTAAACTAGAAATAGGAAATTAGGCTAGAATTCAGCCCACATAAAGAGCCAGTTCTTTATGGCTTCCCGATAAGGCCCAATAATTAATAAACTAGACAGCTTTAAAACAGCTATTAACTAAACTAACAAGTATGAGATCATTCTTTCACTTCAAACGTACAAGTGAACAAGGTAATTTCATGATCCATCAAATCTTCAAACTTAGCTTGCTCCTTGCTTGCATGGTGAATGATCAAGGCTCGTAAAGCTTCCTTCATCTTCTTGGATCTTGATCTTGTCATCGGACCGCCAATGTGGACCAAAGGATTCTTGACCCAAGTTCTTGCGCACCCGTATCCGCATCAGTCTTCCCTTGGATATAGTGATTTGGATGTTGTCTTTGGTATTATTTGAATTGTATTCTAATTTTTTAATTCATTTGCTATTTATTTTATGTCATTTTATAAATAATTTTCAATCTTATTTTAGTTTTTCTTGTTTTGATCGGTTGCTATTAATGATAATAGTGGTTTGTATGGTGCTATTTTAGATTTCTTTTTTTTTAGTTTAATACTGCTATTTTAGTTATAAAGGTGTCATCATTTTTTGTATATTGAAATTTTATTGGGTGCAACATGAAAAATTCTTCATATTGGTAAAAGTGCATAATTATAAAATTTACTCGTGATATTTGTGTGAAGATATATAGATGAATAAGGGTTTTTCTTGTCATTGTATGTTTCTCCATTTTCTAGAGAATATCTATTTTTTGAAATTGATTTTTTTTAACAATCTCAACTAATGACTAATGAGAAATTTTTCATGCTTCAATTAAGAAATTTTGATACGTTATAATAATAGGAGATGGAGTCCAAGGGTAGGTAAATAGTTTTTAACGAGTAATTTTTAATTATAATTACCAATACCATTAAAATGTAATCAATTGAAGTGTTTTATTTCTTTTAATTAGTGCCACTTAAAATGTAATAATTCTAATTAAAAGACATGAGGGTAATTTAGGAATAACAAAAACTAAGATAAAAAAGTGCTTACACTTGCACTCCCTAATACCAACATTCATACTTTTTATATAGTAATGAAAAGGCAGCTTAGTATTGATTCTAAACACATCTATGTATGCTGCTGATTCATTACAACCTTGGCTTTTGATGTGGTGTTCTTGACTCATTTGAATTCTTTGTGATATGAATGTTAATTTAAACAGTGGATATTGAACGATTAGAATGACGAGGAATGTGTACAAATACTTAGGAAATGCAAAGAAGCAATTCTTAGCAAGGAAAATGGAGGGAAGGTGATAATCGTAGACATGGTACTGAATGACCAGCAAAATGGAGCTGATGATCATGAGGCAATTGAAACTCAACTTTTCTTTGATATGCTGATGATGGTGCTTGTCACAGGTAAACAAAGAAATGTGAGAGTGTGGGCAAAACTCTTTTCTGAGGCATGATTCAATGACTATAAGATAACTCTGGTACTGGGCTTGAGATCCCTTATTGAGGTTTATTATTAGGAGTAGTGGATAATTTTTTTGGACTATTTTTGTTAGACATGTGTATGAAGTCAACATGTCTATCTTTTCTTCTTTTACGATTGTAGTCTTTTGTGGCATTTTCTTTTCATTTTCAATAAATCAATAATTTTTTGGGAGGTGAAAATAGCCATGCAAGAATTTTCTGCAGATCTATTCTGTCGGGCAGACATGTAAGTTACATTTTTTTTTATCGATAGGATTCTTATAACATAATCTAGCCTAATCTAAACGAATGGGGGAGGAAGACTCGATGTGAATATAGACTCCATCGAAAAAGGCCAATTAAAACCATCATATATAGTGGCAAATTGATGGGAGATCAAGGGTTTAGTGGGAGGTCAATGGTACCATCAAGACTTAAGTCTCTGGTGGTGACTACCGGACCAAAGGCCTAGTGGCAGACCTGTAAATTACATGCTCAACAGTTCCAAGGACAATCTTGAGTATTTATTTCTTTTCATGGCCCGTCCCCGGGAAGGAATTTGAGGAATCATTCGCTAACCCCAAGAGACAGACTACCGGGCAGATAACTTAGCCCAAAAAGGGGACCCAACATTTAGCCCATTGTGCGTAGGGATGTAAGTGAGCTTCATCAAGACGAACACTCTAGTATTTAAATTTATTTGATTATTTTAATGATTTTAAAATTTTGTTTAATTTTAATTTGTTTATTTATTAATTTGAATTTGAACGCATTTTTATCGAATTTAAATGCTATCGAATATAAAATGCTATTCAAATTTGGTTTGACTAGTTGTCAAATCAACTCGAACGAACTCTTAAACTCAATTCAAATATCATATAGATTAGTTCATCTTTCAACCCTAATCGTGTTGTTTCAATTTCTGAATTTTCCTCATCAAAACCTTATTCTTTTTTCTTTTTGATTCTTTTATACAACTTATCAAAATATAACTATGCAGTAATTTCTTTTCACCTTCACACGAGAAGGCAAGAATTTCAAGAGTAAGGTATTGTAAATTCTATATGTATGTTCAATTGTCAAAATGAAAAAACTTTTACACAACTCAATAATGAAATTACAGCACGTCTGACCTTTATGTTATTTTTTCCTTTCACTTTTTTTTTTTCAAATAAGCAAAGAAATAGCACATAAACAAAACTATTTACACAACCCAATTAATTCAGAAATTGGAAGGGGGGGGGGGAAATCAATAGAGTAGTTGGACAAATACCCAAAGTTGTAGGTGCAACCAAATAGGTTGATGTTCAATATTCTACCGATTGAAAATGTAGGACTGTGATAAAAAGTATAACAGTAATTTCAAAATTGCCACCATTGATGTTCAAAATTGCATTTTATTTCATGAAAATTACATCCAAAAAGTATAACAGCAATTTCCTTCCCAAAATCTCTTCCTCAAAATGCAATTCAAACAACCTCTTAATTTTCTTCAAAAGAAAGCTTTTAGAGCTCAAGCAAACATCACTCGCACTAGTATCACCTAACCAGATTTGCAGCTTCCCTTCATCCAATATGAAAACATCACGTGTGGGAGCTCATGTCAAACTCTTTAACATATATTCGAGGTAAATTTTTACTTTAAAAAGAGACGGGCAATCGTTTCTAGTTGGATTATTCTCACTATATTTATATATTTTGCTTTTAACACCTCGAGACTTGATGATGTACGAGTGGTTTTCTAAATTCACAGGCCAAAGTTGAAGATTTCTAAATTCAGTTTTTATTTCATAGATATACATGACCAGGATTGAAACTCATGGCTTGTTCGTTATCTTTATTCCTTGTTGCTAACCGTCAAATGTGCTTACATGTCGGCTATACTCAGTTCCACTTGATGAAAATGTTGTTTGTGCTAAAGAGCGATGAATCTTTAGTCAGGGTGTTCAGAATGAATTTTATGGCTTTGGAGTGTTTGTTTTACTCATTTATTGGCAATAGACAAATTGCCAAAGTCCAGTCTTGAAGCTGAACGTGGGCGGCTGATCAACTTGGTTCGTGCTTGTATCTTGAACCAGATTTACTCGCGAAGTTCACCGGATTTTCTGGCAATTGGGTATTGAATGAGAAGAGAAAAATTACAGCCGCTTGTATAAATAAATCCCATTTCCTCAGTTGAAGGGCACCAAAGCTCAAGTGAAAGATAGGAAATGAACGAGTTGAATTTTTGAGTGAGTGTTTGAGCAGCTATTCTCAAGAGTGAGGCTCAATTATTAGTGTCCAATATAAATTTATTTTGTGTGTTGTTATTAAATATATTTTGAGTGTAATAAAATTGTTCATTTGCCTCCTTTATATAAAGGATTTAATCCATTGATTTGGTATTAAACCCCACCACAATCCAACACTGGAATGTGTCCAAATCCCAGCCTGGAATACACCGCAAGCACATTATGTATAAATGGTGTGGAGTTGAGGTAGCTAAGGACAATAACTGTTTCCAACATTGTTGAAGTTGAAGTAGATGCATCGCTTCCGCTTTAAATTCAGCCATTACAGCTGAATGTAAGTTGAAGAAAGAACGGATAAACATGAGGGACAAAAAACTGAAAAAGATTTTCAGTTCTTAACTTGCCTAAGTTGTACAACATTTTCTAAACAAAATGTAAATTACTTATTCAATTTCGAACAATGACATTGTATCTAATCAATATTCGTGTAGATCCATATATGTTTGTAATTTCAAAGTTATGTGACTTGCTTTTGGCTGCACGTTATCAAAATTTGCCTTGTTGAGAAAATCTTTCCCATACATCATTTGGGACGGTGGCACCTGACAACCGTCCCAGCCCATTCTCCACAAATACACCTTTCTTTTTTCTTTTTTTTTTTCTCAAACGGTATTCTTCTTATACATATATGAACTTGATAATACAAGATTTTAGTTACATAAAAGGACATTGGTCTTATTATCCTCCTGTATACTCTCTTTGAGCCACAGGGGGGAACTTTGTTTCCATATTACTTTGGAAACAAGTTTAGTTGCAAATTGTGCCATTTTATGAGCACTTCTATTTCCATCTCGATACACAAAAGAAAAAGTACAGTCTTGGAACATGTCACTCAAATGTCTAATATCTTCTATGATCGTGCCAATTGGTGTTTCACCCAAGCCTGTCTTGCATATTGTTTCAATGGCAGCTTTGCAATTAGTTTGCATTTCAATTCTTCGCCATTCAGCTTCTCTAGCCATTAGCAGGCCTTGTCTGAGTGCATCTGCCTCTTCCATTTCCGCACCACCCCTACTATACTTCCTGATGCCTCTTGCTTGGACAATGTTTCCATCACTATCTCTCGCTATCATTCCTAACCCAGCTCCTGCTGATTTAGTAGGAATCGTGGCATCAGTGTTTATCTTTATTACCCCTGCGTCTGGTGGGCTCCATAGATAGTTTTGCATTTGGTGACTCGTTCCTGTCCTATGCTTTTTTTCATTTTCCACCTGCTCCTCTTGGAACTCCAGCCATTCATTTTTTGCCGTTTCTAGTATGGCCATGTGCTCTCCACATTTCCCTTCAAACTGTCGAGCATCTCTTGCCTTCCAAATTTGCCAGATGATGTTTGCTGTTAAAGTGATGTGGTCTTCTCCTCTTTGTCTGCTCCTTGCCTCTAATATACCTTCCCACCATCTCCAGAAATTTGATCTCCATTGCAATAATCTGTCCCACTGTATTGGGGCCAGCTTCCATATAGGGTCAGCATTATTGCAAAAGAAAATCATATGTTCCACTGTCTCCTCCCCCTCCCCACAACATTTGCATAATGGAGAGCCTTTTCCTGTTCTTTTGTGTATCAACTCATTTACAGGAATGCTGTTGTGTAGGCATCTCCATATGAAATGTTTTATCTTTGGCTTCATCCTTAATCCCCACAAGCTCTTCCACACTTTTCCTTTATGCTGTGCGTAGCTGGTTCCTTCCTTTCCATGATTTTTCTTGTGTCTTTGGTTGACCTCTTCCTTTTCTACTGCATATCCCGACTTCACAGTGTAATTTCCTGATTTTGAGTATTTCCAATAAACCGCATCCTTTCTGGGAAACAAACTTAATGGCACCTGTAATATTTGTGAAGCTTCCTGCTCTGAGAACGTCTCCTCAATCAGCTTTGTATTCCATTCCTTCTCTATCAACAAGTCTGCCACAGTTTGCAAGTTACAAGCTGGAGGTTTCTGAGTTGCTATTCTCCAGGTTGGTGATGCCATGATCCATTTGTCCCTCCATATGTTGATAGTAGTCCCATCTCCCACTCTCTTCCACATTCCTTTTTCTAGCACCAGTCCAGAGCTGTATATACTTTTCCACACCCATGTTGCGTTCTTTGGAGCTTCTCCATCCCAGCCTGTTTGCGCTATTTTGTACTTTGCTCCTAGCACTCTGCTCACTAATAGGTCTGGTTGCATCAATATCCTCCATAGTTGCTTTGCTAACAAAGCACTATTAAAGTGCTCTAGATCCCTAAAACCCAGACCTCCATTTCCCTTCACCTGTGTAATTTTCTCCCAACTTACCCATTGCATCTTCCTATCCTCTTCATTTTGGCCTCTCCAAAATTTTGCCATTTGACCACATATTTCATAACAAAGTCCTTTAGGCAACCTACAGCATGACATTGTGTAATTTGGTAATGCCATTATGACTGACTTAAGAAGTACCTCTTTTCCTGCATAGCTAAGTAAGTTGTGCTTCCATCCCTGCATTTTGGATTTTGCTTTATCAACAATGTAGGCGAAAACTTGCTTTTTTGATGCTGTTATCATCAGGGGAAGTCCCAAGTACAAATACACCTTTCTGGATCTTGCAAATATATTAGTCAACAAAAAGAGTGCGCAGAAGAACTAAATTGAATTGTTATAGCCACTCATGGCACCAGTTACTAATCATCATGCCTATCCATTGGTATGGGCCTTATATGCTCTTTAACTATAAGATTGGATGCCTACCTGTTATACCCAAAAAGGAAAACAAAATCGACAGCGAAAGATGGACTTGGGTAGAAATGGTGATGCTAATAAGCTACTTCAAGCTCAAGCTCACATATGGAATCACATATTCAACTTCATAAACTCCATTTCCCTCAAATGTGCAATTCAACTCGGCATACCAGACATTAATCACAAGCATGTTAAGCCAATGAGTCTGGATGAACTCACCAATGCTCTTCCAATTGGCAATGCAAAAGCCCCCTTTGTCTATCGTCTGATGAGGATTCTAATCCACTCAGGCTTCTTCATCGAGGCAAAAGTTACCCAGCACGATGAAGAGGAAGGTTATATGCTCACTACTTCTTCTAAACTTTTATTAAAAGATGAGCCTTTTAGCGTGACACCATGCTTGATCCTACCTTGATGGATCCATGGTACCACCTTAGCCGGTGGTTGCAAAACAACAGTGATGTGAATCCCTTCAAGACTTGTCACGGCAAGGTAGTGTGGGAGCTTGCAGGCCAGGATCTGAGGCTTAATAATTTTTTTAATGAAGGAATGGCTAGCGATTCTAGGCTAGTTGGCAGTATTCTGATCAGGGATTGCAAGGATGTTCTTTCAATGTTGAATTCTTTGGTGGATGTTGGAGGTGGAACTGGAACTTTGGCTACGGAAATTGCTGATGCTTTTCCTGACTTGAACTGTATTGTTCTCGATCTTCCTCATGTGGCTGACGGCTTGGTAGCGAATAACAAGAGTTTAGCCTTTGTTGGAGGAAGTATGTTTGTAGCTATTCCTCCTGCAGATGATGTTACAATGAAGGTAAGATCACCTTTCCAAGAAGATGCAACAGATCCCTATTCACCTTTTTGTTGTTAAAAGGCAGCTTAGTATTGATTCTAAACACATCTATATATGCTGCTGATTCATTACAACCATGTCTTTTTGATGTGGTATTCTTGACTAATTTGAATTCTTTGTGATATGAATGTTAATTTAAACAGTGGATATTGCACGATTGGAATGATGAGGAATGATTTTATTTCTTGAGTATTTATTTCTTGTCATGGCCCGTCCCAGGGAAAGAATTTGAGGAATCATTCGTTAACCCCAAGAGACAGACTACAGGGCAGATAACTTAGCCAAAAAGGAGACCCAACATTTAGCCATTGTGCGTAGGGATGCCATTGAGCTTAATCAAGACGAACACTCTAGTATTTAAATTTGTTTGATTATTTTAATGATTTTAAAATTTTATTTAAATTTGATTTGTTTATTTGTCCAATCGAACTTGAACGAGTTTTTATCGAATTTGAATGCTATCGAATATAAAATGTTATTCGAGTTTGGTTTGACTAGTTATCGAATCAAATTCGAATGAACTCTTAAACTCAATTCAAATATCATATAAATTAGTTCATCTTTCAACTCTAATCGTGCTGTTTCAATTTTTGAATTTTCCTCATCAAAACCTTATTCTTTTTTCTTTTTTGATTCTTTTATACAACTTATGAAAATATAACTATGCAGTAATTTCTTTTCACCTTCACACGAGGAGGCAAGAATTTCAAGAGTAAGGTATCATAAATTCTATATGTATGTTCAACTGTCAAAAAGAAAAAGCTTTTACACAACTCAATAATGAAATTACAGCACGTCTGACCTTTTTGTTACTTTTTCCTTTCACTTTTTTTTTTCAAACAAGCAAAGAAATAGCACATAAACAAAACTATTTACACAACCCGATTAATTCAGAAATTGGAAGGGGGAAAAATCAATAGAGTAGCTGGACAAATACCCAAAGTTGTAGGTGCAACCTAATAGGTTGATGTTCAAGATTCTACCGATTGAAAATGCAGGACAGAGATAAAAAGTATAACAGTACTTTCAAAATTGCCACCATTGATGTTCAAAATTGCGTTTTATTTCATGAAAATTACATCCAAAAAGTATAACCGCAATTTCTTTCCCAAAATCTCTTCCTCAAAATGCAATTCAAACAACCTCTTAATTTTCTTCAAAAGAAAGCTTTTAGAGCTCAAGCAAACATCACTCGCACTAGTATCACCTAACCAGTTTTGCAGCTTCCCTTCATCCAATATGAAAACATCTCGTGTGGGAGCTCATGTCAAACTCTTAACATATATTCGAGGTAAATTTTTACTTTAAAAAGAGACGGGCAATCGTTTCTAGTTGGATTATTCTCACTATATTTATATATTTTGCTTTTAACACCTCGAGACTTGATGATGTACGAGTGGTTTTCTAAATTCACAGGCCAAAGTTGAAGATTTCTAAATTCAGTTTTTATTTCATAGATATACATGACCAGGATTGAAACTCATGGCTTGTTCGTTATCTTTATTCCTTGTTGCTAACCGTCAAATGTGCTTACATGTCGGCTATACTCAGTTCCACTTTGCGTAGTGTACATGGAAACTGAAGATGAAAAAAATAGGGCGTCACTAACTATTGACTAGTGAAGCTTTGAAAAAAAAAACAGAAATAAAGAAAAAGAGAGCTCTTTCTGTAAATGAATTAATTTCTGAAGATCCATGCCACACTTTTTTGCCCAAAACCAAAGTTATTAAATTCGGCCCGGCCCAATATTGAATCGGTAAAATCAGTAAATAGGCCATGGAACCAAGCGATTTAGCAATTGGATCGGAGTTGCAAATAATTCGTTTTGAATCATTTGACTCGAACGGTCGAACCTATGGCCCGTTAAACCTGGCTGGTTTTGAAAATTTTTCTGAAATTACCTTTTTACTCAATTTTTTTATTTGACCAGCCATATCAACATTGGCATTGTCGTCTTTTTGACAATTAGATGAGAAAAATTAAAAAGAAATTTGAGAATTAGGTTTTTTTTTCTTTCTTTGATATTTAGATTTATTATTTATATTTGTGTATAATATCAGTATAAATTCATGAACTAAAAAACACATATGGGTATGGCTTGTGTGTATAAAATATGAAATATAAATAGGTTATGATTTCTTAACATTTAAGAATTTCTATACTTATATTATAATTTATGTGTTTATTTAATTATATATATATATTTTATTATATAGTGTGATTCGACGGTTCAACCAGTGACCCGCCAGTTGAACCATCACTACAACAAAAAAGGGATTTGGCAAGGAACAAAAGTTGTCGCCAAAAGTTTTTACTTCCTCGCCAATTAATTTTAGCAAGGAAAATGCTTCCTCGCCGAGTTTCTCGCTAGATGCTCGTCGCTAAAAGTTATTAGCGTGAATGCTGCTGCCTTTCTCACTAATGGAACAAATCAATAGCAAGGGCAGACCTCCTCGCTAATTGCTCGAATGCTATGGCAAGAAAAACTTTCCTCTCCACTAAAGTCAAAAACTCCCCACAAAAACCAGTGGTTCCTTGCAAATATTCAAGCTGTTTTGTGAGGAAATAGTGCATCCTCACCAATAATATAGAATTGGCAAGGAGCTTTTTGACAAATCTGCAATCCCCCATACCAGTAAAACATTTTTGGCCAGGAAAGTTTCCTCTCTAACAAGCGATAGTTGATTCTTGCCTAACTATTCGGTGGGAAAATGTTCCCCTCCAATGCTGTTGTGAACATTTCTTAATCCCATTTTAATATGCTAATCTTAATTCCCTGAGCCAATTATGGAGTGGTTTTGTTAGAAAATTTAGCTGCAAATAGCTTAAATTTGGCTTCTCATGTCTGTTGTACATTTTCGAGTTTCTTATAAGTATCAAATTGTTTGGAATTTTTTTTATGAACATCACCAACATAGATGCTCATCAAATTTAAACTCATAAGCCCTGGTATTTGATAGTTTTATGGAATATCACATGGTCCCAACAACTCCCTTTTGCTAAACATTCGGTAAAGAACATACAAAAGCTTTGGTTAGCTAAAAATAATTGCTAGCAGAGTAATACATCAACATCCGACTTTTTCAATATCTTGAGCCATACAATAGGAAGTGCTTGAAACCAATTGGCAATCCAAAATTGTCAACTATCAATGAGAATATATCCAAAAGAAACAAAATATTTATACCTGAAATCAGGTTTTACAATAAGTGCACGAAAAGCACCTAAACCCAAACGACCCATGTTGGAATAGAGTTTAGTACAAATGTAGAAATTCCTAGTAGAATGGAACTGCAACTTCAACTTCAGTAAATTGCAAGCCGGTATTGTGATTCCATGAATCCTGAAATCACCCCCAAGTCCTCTTGCCTCTGACACTTAGTTTGTATACAGAAGCTGACCTGTTCCTTACACTTGTAGGTAAGTTCAGAAGAAGGCATTCAATCGAACTAACCTGATGTGGCTCCATATCAGCATTGCCCCTCTTTAAATCTCACTTGATGAAGCTGCACAAAAAGGGAAGATTAGATTAGATGGAGAAATTTTACTGATTGCATATGAAAACAGGTTTAAACAAACGAGGAAAAATAGAGAAGTTAACCTCAACCAACCAGGAACTAACTTTTTAGTATGTAAACAGAGGCTGACCTGTTCTTTACACTTGCAGGTAAGTTCAAAAGAAGGCATTGAACTAACTTGATATGGCTCCATATCAGCACTGCCCCTCTGTAAATCTCACTTGATGAAGCTGTACAAAAAGGGAAGATTAGATTAGATGGAGAAATTTTACTGATTGCATATGAAAACAGGGGCTTAAACCAACTAGGAAAAGCAGAGAAGTTAACCTCAACCAACCAGAAAACAAGATGAAAATCAGAGGTTGTTAGCGTAAACCACAACCAATCGAAAAATACAATCTTTGAAATTAAGCACAAACCCACATAATTTACCTTCACAGAGTCTAGAGAATGGTTGGAACTCAATTTTCCTAAAATTGTGAGGAAAATAGTGCAATCTTAGAAATCTAACACAATAATGGTAATAAGAATGCACAAGAAGGATATGAAGATTCACGAAATGGCACCAAACTATAGATCTAACAGTATTTGAAGCAAATGGATGAAGTATTGAAGTTGCTCTGAGGTTTTCTTACAGCAATAAAACCTAAGCTCCTTCACGTTTTGCAATTCTTAGGAGATAGACAGGAGGTGGGCCTTCATTTTTTAGCAATTCCTCAGAGGTCTCCTTCACGTTTAGCAATTCCCGCATCTGTTCTTCCATTTTGGACTAAAAACCACCAATCTTGGCCTTTGAGAGAAGAACATATGCGTGCTTGATCAATTGAGAGAGATAAGTGAGGACCGGCCTTTCTATGTATATATATAATAGTATTATCCCTCAGCTGTAATGAGCCTTCAAATTTTGCCGGAAGGATGTTGCGGGAAAAATAAATTCTTGGAGGGAATAAAGCGCGCGTCCTAAATTCTGAAACATTAATGATGTTTTAAGTGTTGTAGTTAAAGTTTCTAAGAATCGGAGTATATTATATAGAATGAATATTGAGTGTTAGAAGTATATAAAAATTGAAAGAGATCATGTATGAGAAAATGAAACTAATGAAAATATTCTAATCAAATTAACTAAGTTTGATAAATTTGCATTTAATTTTCAAATAAAGGTTTGTTGTATGATATGTAATTGCCATTTCTTGAAATTATTCCTCACTCTTATATTTTTGCTAAACTTCAAAGAACTTAACTACGTGTAAAATAGCATGAGAGGAATGCCTTCAAATGTGCTAGTCAATAAATATTTATATTATATTTGTGCTAATACATGCCCATTTCCATAATTAAAAAAATCTTATGTATTTCATATATGAGTTTTTTTTCAAGTAACTGTATAAAACACTTATAAGTGTTAATAATTAGATGATTTAATTTAATTGTTCTAAAGTCTTAAATACGAGGATAAAGAATAAAATTGGTATAGATGTACTATAATCTATGAAATTATAGTAAATTACTTGTAATTCCAGTTCCTCAACTTTTAAATCTATTTGTATTGTGACTTTGAACTATGTGTTATTTTGCTAAACACATATTTCTATGATGAACTTTTGATCATAATTTATTAAAAAGAATTTTGTGTAACAAGCGCTTTAGATTGCCTATCCATTTTTTTTAAATTGTTATAAAAATATGTAATTCTTTTATTAAGAAAAAAAAAGTCTTGTGTAATAGGCTTAATCTCTCCTCAATTACAAAATTGATTGAAATAATGTACTTTAGAAGTTTCATTGAGTATTAATAATTGTAAACCACTCCATTTTTATTATTCTAATGCCAACATAACAATGTGACTTTGAACTATATGTGTTTCGTGTAACAAGTGCTTCAAAATGCCTATCCATTTATTCTTGAATTGTTACAAAAGTATGTAATGCATTTATTAAGAAAAAAGTCTTGTGTAATAGGTTTAATCTCTCATCAATTACAAAATTGATCGAAATAATGTACTTTGGAAGTTTCATTGAGTATTAATAATTGTAAACCGCTCCATTTTTATTATTCTAATACAAACATAACAAATGTGACTTTAAACTATATGTGTTATTTTGCTAAACTCATATTTCTATGATGAAATTTTAATCATAGTTTATAAAAAGGAATTTCTGTAACAAGTGCTTCACAATGCCTATCCACTTATTATTGAATTGTTACAAAAGTATGTAATTCATTTATTAAGAAAAAAGTCTAGTGTAATGGGTTTAATCTATAGTCAAATACAAAATTGATTGAAATAATGTACTTTAGAAGTTTCATTGAGTATTAATAATTGTAAACCGCTCCATTTTTATTAGGGATAATTTTAGAAACCTCCCCTGAGGTTTCTGACAATTTCACTGACCTCCCCTGAGGTTTCCACAATTACACTAACCTCCCTTGAGGTTTCTGATTTTGTAACAAAATCAGCCCATGACCACAAAAGTAAACATAAAAAAGTGTTTTCAGGAAAGAGAGGAAATTTTGTTCCCATAAATGCCCTTAAGGTAGGTGTACAAGTTATATTGGTGAATTAATGAAAACTAATAAAAATCAGAAATAAATAAGAAAAAGTGAGGGGATGGGTATGGGAATCATAAAATTTTACTTATGGATATAAACAATTGGGTAACGCAACCGACCCAATTAACCCATCTACCACCACTCAGGTCATTTCACAAATACATTCATCAGACAAAGCTTTCCTCTTGTCACAAAAATTCAAAGCAATGTGGTACATGTTCATAAGCAAGCAGGTTAAAATCCCGCCTGCATAATAACGTTGAAACCCGCAAGCGGGATTCTGTGTTTTTTCTATTTCAAGGTTAGCTCGCATGCGGGTTAATGTTATATTTGAGCGCGAGAAGAAAAAATTGGTAATTAGGCGCTTTGGGCATTATAAGTAAATATTTAAATTAATGGCAGTTTTATTACACCAATATTATTGTATTATCATTATTATGATTATTGTATTATTTCTTATGCAAATATAACATTTAATTATTTAAATTTGATTTTATTTTTACAATTTATAAAATTTTTATCACTTATATAATATTTTTAAAACCCTAATACATCTAAATTTGATTTTATTTTTCAAATTTATAAGATTTTTATTTAAAAAAATGGGATACGGATAAGATATCCGGTTGGTTCAATTTGCATAGGTGCATATGAGAATATCCGAATACTCTTTAAACCCGCATGCGGGTTTAAGGAGATTATGGCAACTCTCTGACACACTAGTTACCCGTCCAACTTGTGTGTATTAAAATATATTTAAATATTATATTTCATATTTTTGTTATTTAGAGTTTAACAAAACATTAATATTGGGTAGATTTGAGGGATATGCATAATTTTGCATATTGGGTAAAAGATTTATTACTCCATCGATTGAGTACCTTCAAGTGTAGCAATTTTACAACAAAAAGTAATATTGAATACTTTTTGCAGCCAGGATATAAGGCCCGCTTAGCATCTTTAAATAATCTATCAAATTTTTCTAACTCATCTTCTTTTCTAGAAGAAACCTCCTTATTACTCCCACCATTTAATTCTTCTTCATTAAAGGTCCCCCAATAGATGTCTTCTAAAATTTCTTGCATTTCATCATCATTTACTTCTGCATTGTTAGCATTAATTTCATGCTCATTATCACAACATGAATGAACATTTGAATTTTCATTAGGTAGAGTTTCCCCATGAAATTTCCAATATGTATAAGTACTATCCATCCCCTTATACAGCAGATGACTCTCAACAACATGAACAGAGTAGTACTTCACATTTCTGCATTTTCTGCATGGACATCTAATCTTTGGTTTATCACCTTTGTGCTGTTTTGCCATTGTCAAAAATTTCTCTAGTCCATTCCTATATTCATCACACCATCTATCAGCCAGGAACATCCAACCCTTATCCATTTTTCCTCCTGTCATATGAACTACATGCTATACCAAGGTGCAAGTTTAGATGACAAGCCTTCCCAGAGGAATTGTGTTGGAAAAATAGCACTGAAATTCAAAAAGATGATAATTATAAAGAACTAGTTAAATAAAGCATAATATGTCCATAAAAAACAAAAGCATATGCATTCACAATATCACAAGTTAGATCCAAATAATGGCAGTTTCACTTCAAATAGAAATCAAACTTGAGGACTGTAATGCACTTACCATGAAGGACCGCTCAAGAAGATTAATAAAATGCTAGAACTTGAACTCTTTATGCTTCCTGCATCCAATGTCCCTAGTCATTGAATAAAATGTTGATTAACAATAATTGTACTGAGCCTTGAGAGCATTGGAATGGGTCCCTTTATTACTTTTAGAAAAAAAATTAAACCAGTTATATATTTGTGACATTTTGGGAACAAAGCCAACGTAAATCTCTCAAAGAATTGAAAAAAAAAACTCTCAAAGAATAATCTAGACATCTTATCATAAACAAAATGAAACTACTTTCCTATTAACTGTGCAAAAACCAATACAAACCGACAGAGATGTCTTTATTCACATGCAAGATGTATGAAAAAAAAGTGCATATGGTACGGTGAGTTGCTAGCTATGGACCCAAGATGATGGCAAATTATGAATGATGGAAAGTCATTATTATTGGTGTTTGGATTTTGGGGCTTTGGATTGTGAGAAGAAGCTACGTCTGCAACTAGTCATGGAAACCTACCGACAGAAACACAAGCTGTAAAAACTAGAGAGTTCCAAAGAAGTTGTTGGAAACACGGCTAGAAACAGAGGAAAAACAGAGCAATGATATCACTTCAAGAAAGCAGTTCATGACCAATCGTCTTCTTTCCAGAAAACAATTCGTCATTCATGTTCTACATCCTGGAAGGCCTAATGTTTCCAAGGCTGAGTTGAAGGAGAAATTGGCTAGGATGTATGATGTCAAGGACCCAAATGCCATCTTTGTTTTCAAGTCCGGGAAGCATTTTGGAGGTGGCAAATCAACTGGGTTTGGATAGTATATTAAGTACGAAAAAAATGGCTCCTCATCATCAAATATCCGAAGGAACAACGTTAATCTTTCTAATGATGCTTGCTCTTTGTGCATTTCCCACGAGTTTGAACGCACGAGTTCTGTTGCAGAAGAAGGATGGTGAAATTGACAGCACAACTACGTTTCAGAAAATGGGCTTTGATCTCTCGGCTTTACCTGGTTAGATCTATCCAAACGCAGTTGATCGAGTAATAGATCTATCCAACTAAGAAGCATTTCAGAAAAGATACTGGGAAGCATTTTGATCGAGTATGAAAAAGCATACCTGGTTAGAGACTGTTGCAGAGAGAATTGATAGATACTAAGAAGGAAAAAGAAGGAAATTTTGGAAGTGGAGACTTTTATCTCTCCGGCAGACAATTTTTATATTCTTGGTTTTTTAGTTTTAAATCCTATTAAGATCTTGTTTGGTGGTAATTTTTGGTTTTGGCAAGAAAAACACCACATCCTCTCCGTTGCTTAAACAAGTAGACGACCACATCCTCCCAAAAGAGCGTACACCAGCTGCAATTCCATCATTTCTCACCAATAACATAAAAACTTTGGCCCACTACAATTAGGTATTTGGAGGGAAGCTTTCCCGCGTTGCTATTGGCGAGGCTACTAGGCAAGAAAAGTGATAGCCCTTGCTAGGTGTAGGCTGGCTCCAATTTTTTGTGAGGCCTTGTTTTTTTTCTTGCTATAAGACTCTTAATAGCGTCAAATCTCCTATTTCATGCTAAAATTGTTGTCGCTAGTGCCCTTTCTTGTTGTAGTGCATTGACCCGCCAACCCAATCCTCCCGTCGGGTTGATGCCCATGTTGGTTTTAATAACTTTGCCTAAAACCACTTGTTAGTGTCTCCATGTTGCAGGTTGCAAAATCTGCATGCCTATTTGCCCAACTTGAAATTTTCAAATTTAATGCATTTGGGCCCAAATTAATCAATAATTTATTTTTACCCCAAACGGTAAAACTTATGCTAATATTTGCAACAACATTTTTTCAAGAGAAAAAGCCCTCAAGTACACATAAGAAAACCTATACTATACACAATAGATACAAATAAAATCAACTTGGAAAACATTCAAAATACAATCCCCAGCCCAAAGCTATCTGCGACAAATCAGTATCTTAGCACTTCATTAGGCAAATCCTATCTCATTTTGCGTTCTAACTTCTAACTACTAGATTGTCTTAGTCCAGCCGTATAAAGTTGAATCTTTCAAACCACCTGTTAGAATTCTAGATTTTTTCTTTTGTTTAGAATTCTAGAAGTTGTTTTTAACGTTATCCCTATATAATCTAGTGATCACAACAAAAATTACTTGAGTAATACAATATCATCTTTTGCATACAGCTTATAGGCTTTAGCCTTCTACTATTTTATGTGAGAGGCCACATTAAACAAAATTTCCTTGACGAGTCAAAATTAGAGAATCGACCTTTTGTGAGCCCATTCAAAATTAAAAAGCATCCCGACACTTATTTGAGATTTTCTAATAAAAAATTTCCAGACCACCATTGTAGTGAACAAGGAAGATGATAACATTTTTTTGGATTACCTTTTCTGTAAATGCTTGTAACATGGAAGAGGTCTGCCATCAAGAATACGGCAAAACAATTGCTACCCGATCGATCCTCGAAAAGCTAGTCAAGCCCCCATAACCATTTGTTTCAACTTTTATGTCACCATCAATGGTGGCAGCTTCAATTTACTCTCAGTCTTGCTCGTGGTTCATTCGTTTTGAATTTTCTCAGTTACTAACTCATAATTGCAATTGCGTCAGAAATTAGATATTTTAATCGAATTGCTTGGGCGTATTTATTTGGTTTGGTGAAGTTTGACACCTCTGGATCTGCCAAACCTATTTAGATACTTTGAAATAGTGGAAACCAATCAAATATAGCCTCATAGGAGGCACAAGAGGAATCTACTGCCATAATTTAGTAGCAGATATGCACTGCTACTCATAATTTACTAGCATATACATGCAGTCCTGCTTGACCATTTATTGTTTAATTAGGCTACTGAATTAATGCCATTGAATTTGAACAAAAGATGGAAAAAGCTGAGAATTTAGTTAAGCTTATTGAAGCTCAAACTCGTGTGGAATGCAATGTTCCACTTCAAGAAATCTGCATGTCTAAAATGTGCCGTTGAGTTGGGAATCCCAGATGTGATCAGTAATCATGGGAAGCCCATCACACTTTCTGACCTGATTTCTGTCCTCCCAATCCACCCTTCTAAATCTGCCCACATTTTTCGCTTAATGCAATTCTTGGCTAACTCTGGATTCTTTGTTGAAAACCCTCAAGGCTATGCACTCACCTCTGCAGGTCAGCTTCTTTTGAAAGACGAGCCATTCAATGTACGGGCACACATTTTTCTATCATGTGATCCTGCCCTGTTGAAGCCCCGGAATCTCTTGATCGAGTGGTTCCAGAATGATGGTCCCTCTCCATTTGATACTGCATATGGGAATAATCTCTGGGATTACAGTGCGCGAGAAGTTCGATTTGGAAACATGTTTAACGAGGCCATGGCTAGTGATAATCAAATGCAAGTTTGTGTTTGAAGGCTTGACAACTTTTGCTGATGTTGGGGGTGGTACTGGCAAAGTTGCTAAGGCCGTTGCCCAAAACTTTCCTAGCATAAAATGTACTGTATATGATCTCGCACATGTCGTTGCTAATCAAAAAGGAGCTGAGAACTTGGAATTTTTAGTTGGAGATATGTTTCAAAGTGTACCCTGTGCTAATGCAATCTTGCTCAAGGTAACTAAAGACATCCTGTCACTGAATTCTGATTTTCTTTAGGGTAAAAATAAAAAAACCTCCTGTGATAAACCTAATACACAGAAAAGCCCCTCATGGTTTTAAAATATATAACACGACCACTCATATTTTGAACTAAATTATAAAGATGACGGAATCCGTTAAACTTAACGGAAATGGACAGTAGGGGGAAGGTGATCATTATAGACAGTGTAATGGGAAGCCAGATACAAGATGAGACATCATTTGAAACAGAATTTAGCTTGGACATGCAGATGTTGGTTATGCTCGGCCCTGCCAAAGAAAGAACTGGGAAGGAATGGTCAAAATTGTTTTCAGATGCTGGATTTAGTAGCTATAAAGTATATCCAGTCTTGGGCATGAGGTGTCTCATTGAGGTTTATCCCTAAGTTAAGGAACATTTTGTTGCTTGTAACATACAAACCCAAGTGTTTGGTTTTGGATTTTTTTTTTTTCCCCTTTTCCCTGAGATACAAATCCCATCATTTTTCCCCCTCTCTGCAGCATTTAGTTGTGTTGAACTTGTAATCTGAAGAAGCATAGAATGGTTGTAGATCATCTATCTATGATCATGTCAATATACCAAATAATCATACACCTTCTTACACATCCGAAATTTGATGATGAAATTACTCTACCATAAGGAGTAAAGACCAGCTCACATCAAAATAATCTTAGTTCGAGAAATTCAGGGAACAAAAAAAATCAAACAAAGTTTTTTTTTTTTTTTTTTTTAAGAATTCAGACAAAGTTATTCAATCAAGACTGCCATTTTTGACAGCCTTGTGCTGGATTTTTCACAGATATTGCAAGTTTCAATGCTAAGAAAAATTGACAAAACAAATTTGCCAAAATCCAGTTCTCCAAGAATGCCAACTTTGGACGAGCCGTTCTCTAAATCGAACCCATGTTATGTTAGCGCTTTGCATGAATTGTAACAAAAATGAAAGACATAGTTAAACAAAGTTTCAACTTAACTCTATTATTGTTCAAAAGAATGACACAAGTAGTTTCAATAGTCGATTTGACAATTAAGTTTTATCTGTGTAGATATATACATTTCTAAAGGTACTTTAAGCTTTTATATCAAACAATTATTTTGTTGTTAATGAAAATAACATCCTATTATATCCTCAAAAGTATTGCAACTAATTCAAAATAGACGAGTAACCATGTCTTCATCTAAATTAATTCAGAATATAATACTACATGGAGAGAATCCTAGTTTTGAGGGATTTCATTTTTTTTTTTTTTTGCAATGTCAAATATTAGTTTAGTATCTAAGTACAAGTGGAGTGTTCATTGACAAGATAAATTAAGGGTAGCTGTTGCAAACTATTTTTAAAACATTTTTCTTATATAATAATGCTACCCAATCAGAAAAAAACTTTTGCACACACACAAATGTGTGTGTATATATATATATATATAGTACTGAATGAAACGGAAGATATAACGCCTTGGGTCCATTGGTGTGACCCATTAACTTTTTGAGTTAAAACTATGTATTCAAAATGATTAATCCAAATTTATTAGTACCCATTGGTGTGACCCATGATTTTACCCCTATATGTTTGGTACCTCATTGAGCGTAAACTCACCCCTTTCTGTTGCTTTTGTTTTCCTTACAAGGGACAAACTTGGAAATCACGGTTTTGGAAGAAAAGGGTCAAGCTAGTATATATGTCATGTTGTTAAGCTCTTTTGGAAAACGAAACCCTAATTGTATTGTATGTAGTATGAATACCTCGGATTGCATTGCATGTTAATTTGTTCAAGACTCCAATATAAATATATGTAGTTTCCGATTGTTCATTTTCTTTGGATCCTTTCGCGCGTACTATGTTGGGTTTGTGTGTATCGACTCCGTAGTCCTGGCGAAAGTTGGGCAGGCGGTCCGCCAAACCCTTTGATTCGCCTTAAGGTGAGGTGGGGCTGTCACATTTCTTATATAATAACGCTACCCAATCAGAAAAAAAACTTTTGCACACATGTGTATATATATATATAGTACTGAATGAAACGGAAGATATAACGCCTTGGGTCCATTGGTGTGACCCATTAACTTTTTGAGTTAAAACTATGTATTCAAAATGATTAATCCAAATTTATTAGTAATTGGATGGGGTGAAACTTATAATTCATTTAGTTCTTTTTTCCGATTTCCAATGTGCGACATCTCACTCAATCCTCCCCTTTGAAACTTTACGCTCTTGCAAAATTTGATCATAACTATCCACTCAATCATATGTGGATTCTAGAGAATTCCGATAAGAGACCATACAAGAATTGCTTTGATACCATTTATAACGCTCCGAGTCTACTAGATTGGCCGAATAATTTTTTGAACTGAAACTGTGTATTCAAAATAATTAATTCTAAATTATTAATAATTCAACGGATCAAAACTTATATTTCATTTCTTTGTTCTTCTGATCTCCGATGTGGATTATCTCAGTACATTTACACTTGCATGAACACAAAAAACACGTTCCGGATAAGATTTTGGGATAAGATGGCTGAATGAAAGGATAGTTGGTGGTAGCAACTTCACTTGCATGATTACGGGCAGGTGGCAATAATTTCACTTGCATGACCACAAAGAACACAATTCCGAATGACATTTGGGATGAAAGGGTTGGTGGGGCACAAACTGTGCGATGTACTCTTAGATAACATCGTACTTGATTTGTCTTGTCATCTTTAATAAATTTAAGGGTAAAATATACTTTACTCCCAAGTGATTTAATAATTTTTTACATAATTTTTCTAAAGTTTTAAAAGTTATTCACAATCCCTTTATAGTTTGAACTAAAGTGTCAAATTGACAAAAATATCCTATATAACGGAACCCAAAAAATGTAAAAAATACCCTTATTTAAAAACTAAAATAGTTGAAATAAATAAAATATATAAACGTAATATGTATGACATTTTAACCCTTTATAGTTTTGTATTTTACCACATAACTCCCTTACGATTTAGTACTTTATCATATAATCCCATTTTAATTTTTAAAATATATGCATAACCCCCTGTTGGTAATTAATAGTTTTCAACTTTATAAAGGAGCACTTTAGATATTTTAGTTGATTCTATTATGGAATACAAATTCTGCCATTTGACACTCTTGTCCAAGTTATGAAAGAGTTATATATAACTTTTCAAACCTCAAGGGGGTTATGCGAAAAGTGCCAAACCACAGGGGATAAAGTGTATTTTTACCCTAAATTTAATTATATGCTCATATAACCTGGAACATTAGGACTATTTATTCTACAGTATTGTCAATTTAAACCAAGCCAATGAGTCTCTTGGCTAAACATGCTTCCTCCTTGAGATAAATTAGGAATGCATATTTTATGTCATTCTCTCCACTGTACAATTTTAAGCTTTGAAATTCCTCCAATTGATGGTTGGATTTCAAATCCAAATCCACTCAAATCCCTCGTCCAAACAGATCCTAAGGAAATCTTCATCCTATGTAGATCAGTTGCACTTTCCTCTCTGATCAAACAAATTATGTTAAGACATGAATGATTCGGAATACATTTTGGCTGGATTTGTAAGGGTAAACTCTGTGTTATTTTGTATTAAGCAAAAGTTCTCATGGTTAATTATTTATTTGGAGCTAACAACGGCATGTTCCTCCCTTGTCAATAATACTGTCAAGAGCCAATAAATAGAACAAATAAACTGATAAATTTACCCTTTACTCACAACAATAAACAAAATTCACAAAAAAAAAAGAAAAAGTTGCAAAAATAAAAATCGAGAGAGTTTAATAGAGAGAACATAAAGATAATTGAACAAAATAAATCTTTATCCCAACGCCTAAACTTTAAAAATTGATAGATAAAAGAAAATATAAGAATGGAAATTGCAGCAAATAATCAAAAGGAAGTTCACATACAAAAGAAATGGATTTCCAACTGAAAATCCATTTACAATATTTTATTCAACAGCTGGAGATAACATACTACACTAGAACAATTTGCTAATTGTTCCCTTAGATGCTAGCAGCATTTTAGATTCTGCAGTAACCAAGACACCTATCGGTAAGCTGCCGGATGCACGTACAGCCAAAACAACAGCCCCATGGATTGCCTACGCAGGATCCCAAGGCGGGTATACATTTCCCTTCCTGACCATCATGAACTCCAACGCCAAGCATTTTTATAATCTGTCCTCCAATTGGCAGCATTTTTCTTGATGCAGTTTTGACAGCATTGGTGGTTTCTGTAGCTTCCCCGGCTTCATCTTGCCCCAGCACCACACCTGCAAAAGAAATTTAAAAAACAAAATCTTAGTAGGAAATTAGCTAGTAATGGATGGTAATTGAGTTCTACTAGTAATTAATACTTTAATTGAATTTAAAGACAAACTAACAATTCAATTGGGTTAAATGCATTAAATCTCCATGAACTTTCACCTTATTTGCACTTTACCCACTAAACTTCTATAATAGGCACTTTTTGTGCCACCCATCCGCCCAAAAAATGTCCTTCCAATAATTTTTTTACTCTCTCATGATACTATTTCCTTCCTTTCATATTAGATGATACGAATAATTTGAATACTATATGAAATATGCTTAGAGAGAGAAAGAGAGAGAGACTATTGTGTTAATTATGACTGTATGCAAATGATATAACAAAATAAGTATGAGAGACTAACTAGATGCAAGGAGCACAAGGACAAGGAAGAAAGAATGATTAAAAGCCATATGGTGTGAGATCTGTGTGCATAAACTTTTGCACACATGCGTATATATAGTGCTGAATGAAACGACAGATGTAACCCTTTGGGTCCACTGGTGTGACCCATTAACTTTTTGAGCTAAAATTATGTGTTCAAAATGATTAATCCAAATTTATTAGTAATTTGACGGGGTCGAACTTATATTTGATTTAGTTCTTCTTCCAATTTTAAATATGAGACATCTCATTCAATCCTTCCTCTTAAAAATTTTACGTCCTTGTAAAATTTGATCATAACTATCCACTTAATCGTATGCAGATTTTAGAGAATCCCGCACAGAGATCACACGAGATGTGTTTTAATACCTTCAATTTTACTAGATTGGCCCAATAGCTTTTTGAATTGAAACTATGTGTTAATTCAAAATTATTAATAATTCAAAGGACCGAAACTTATATTTCATTTCTTTCTTCTTCCGATATCCGATGGGATTATCTCAGTAGACATTCACTTGCATGAACACAAAAAACACGTTCCGGATAAGATTTTGGGATAAGATGGCTGAATGAAAGGGTAGTTGGTGGTAATAACTTCACTCGCTGATTGGGGGTCGGTGGCAATAATTTCGGTTGCATGACCCCAAAGAACACAATTCCGAATGAGATATGGGATGAAAGGCTGGTGGTTAGGGGTAGGCAAAAAATCCGATCGAATCCGAAACCCGACTAACCTGATCCGATCCGATCTGAAAAATAGGATATCCGATCCTATTTTTCTTAGCGGGGCAGATGCGGGTCGGGTACCCGCAAAAACGGATGCGGATACGGATACGGATCAGCAAAATAAAAATCCGCGGGTACCCAACCCGTAGGGTATATTATATAAATATTAAAAAAATAAGGGTTCATTATATAATTTTATAATTTTTAATTCTAAGTGTAAGTAAAGTGGTTCACAATATCATATTTTAATCTTATATGATCCACCTCTCCTTGTCTTGTTTAAAAAAAGTGAATATTCTTGGTGAAACCTGAACCAAATAAATGAAGCAAAGAAAAATTTGTGAAACTCTATCATAAAAATTGTTCATCCCTTTCATTCTTTTTTATTTTTATTCTACTTCCATCGATCTTTCCTGCAAATTTTTCATCAATTCAATCAAAAATTTGTGTTTGGAGCTCCAATTTTCTGTTAGCTAGATAATTAAAACATTTGTCTCTTTTATTTATTTATTTATTTTATTGCAATTGTGTCTCTTAAA
Source organism: Coffea eugenioides (assembly GCF_003713205.1). Classification (NCBI taxonomy): domain Eukaryota; kingdom Viridiplantae; phylum Streptophyta; class Magnoliopsida; order Gentianales; family Rubiaceae; genus Coffea; species Coffea eugenioides. The sequence goes on from NC_040037.1 coordinate 41,743,061, forward strand.
TTTGTCTCCTTTATTTTAGTGCAAGAAATTTATTTTTCTTTTTCATCACCTTTAATGCAACAAGGTCTATTCCAAAGATGTAAGAAAGTTGGAGAAAATTTTTCAAAATTATTTTGGTTATACTTTCTTCAAAAATTATTAACTCTGTTCAATTCTTATCCGGACTTGATTCTACAATCGACTCATTTTGGATGCAATCTTGTACCATAATATCCTTAAGGAAGTTGGAAAAGTTGTCATATACTTATTATTCTTGTGTTTGTTATGTTTTAAAAGGATGAAATGCGTGAGAATAGTGATGTACTCAAAATTATTATAAAACTTCGTTTTATCCTTGTGTTTGTCATACTTGGAAAAGTTGGAAAAGTTACCATATACTTATTATCCTTGTGTTTGTTATGTTATAAAAGGATGAAATGCGTGAGAATGGTAATGTACTCAAAATTATCATATAATTTCGTTTTATCTATTAGATATTATAATTCTAATATGTACTAAATTTATGAAATCGGTTTGATTATTGGATGAAATGTGAGAATGGTGATGTATGGATTTTGATTATAATATCTCTACCAATGTTAATTGGAAAGCATACTTTTTTTTATTGGAAAACATGTTGATATTAAGTGAAAATTATTTTTTTATTGAAAAATAATATTTTTTTTAGGGGCGGGTACCCTATGACCCGCCCTTTTTTTCGGGTACCCGAAAACATTAAAAGCGGGTTAGGGTCGCAAAATGACCGATCCGATATTTTAGGGTCGGATCAGCCAAATCTTGTTAGGGGCAGGTACCTGACCCGTGCCCACCCCTACTGGTGGTTCATAAACTTTGCGATGTACTCCTAGATAACATCGTACCTGATCTGTCTTGTCATCTTTAATAACTTTAAGGATAAAATACTATTTACTCCCATGTGATTTAATAATTTTCAAATAATTTTTCTAAAGTTTTAAAAGTTATATTTAATCCCTTTATAATTTGAACTAAGTGTCAAATTGACTGAAATAATCATCTGTAACGAAATCCAATAAAATATAGAAAATATTCTTGTTTAAAAATTAAAATAGTTGAAATAACTGAAATATATAAACATAATATATATGACATTTTAACCCCCAATAGTTTTGTATTTTACCACATAGCTCCCTTATAATTTAGTACTTACCATATAATCCCGTTATGATTTTCAAAATATAACCCTGTATTGGTAATTAATAATTTTCAAGTTTACAAAGGAGTATTTTTTATATTTTAATTGACTCCGTTATAAAATACTAATTCTGTTATTTTGACACTGTAATCCAAATTATGAAAGGGTTATATAGCTTTGCAAACCTCAAGGGGTTTATGCGAAAAAGTGCTAAACCACAAGAGTAAAGTGTATTTTACCCTAAATTGAATTATATGGTCATATAACCTGAAACATTAGGACTATTTATTCTACGGTATTGTCAATTTAAACCAAGCCAATGAGTCTTTTGGCTAAACATGCTTCCTCCTTGAGATAAATTACGGATGCATATTTTATGTCATTCTCTCCACTATATAGTTTTGAGCTTTGAAATTCCTCCAATTGATAGGTGGATTTCAAATCCAAATCCACTCAAATCCCTCATCCAAACAGATCCTAAGAAAATCTTTCCTACTTCTTTTTTTTCCAAACGATAACATTGTATTAAGCATAAACGGGTACAAAGTCAGAGCAACTGCTCCTGTAAATCTGCCTGAGCTAACTCAAGCAGCCACGCTGGGAAGCTAAGCTTCCATTCAGCTATATCAATCAGTGTTATAGCAAACTTTGGTAAATAGTGACTTACATAGCTGTTGCTCCTTCTAGTATAGGAAAAACAACATTTATCAAATTCTTTCATCAGCCTCCAAATATCCAACTGAATTACGGCTATGCTGACTTCCTCCTCCCTTGCATTGATTTTGTCCACTACTAGCTTACAGTCCGATTCCAGCTCCACTTTTCTCCATCCCATTCGTTTAGCTAGTACCATAGCCTCTCTTATTGCCAGAGCTTCCTCCACCTGTGCCTCAGCACAGCCTTCAGTTGGCCTCACCGATGAACCTACCAGTTCCCCTGAGCTATTCCTTTCGGTTGCACATCCCATATGGATTTCCCACCAAAGTATCTCGCTTTCATTACTCTACTCATCAGCAAATTAGGCTGCATCAAAATTCTCCATAATTGTTTCCCCAATAATGCCAAGTTAAAGTCCTGTAAATCCCTAAATCCCAGGCCCCCTTCAGCTTTGATATCTGTCATTCTACTCCATTTTATCCAGTGAATTTTCTTTTCATCCTCCCTCTATCCCCACCAAAATTTAGCCATTTCTAAACATACATTCTGTCACAATGCCTTTGGCAGCCTACAGCAAGACATCACGTATGCAGGGAGAGCTAGAATGACAGACTTCAATAAAGTCTCCTTTCCTGCTTGGCTCATAAGTTTTTCCTTCCAACCCCCAAGTCTTTTAACTGCTTTCTGTCTAATAAACTCAAATACCTGTCTCTTTGACCTTCCTATAACCATAGGAAACCCAAGATATTTGCTCTGATGAACCTCTCTCATGCCTTCCAGCTCTTTAAGCACCTCTTCCTTTCTCCTTCCTTTGACATTTTTGCTGAAAAAGATAGAGGACTTTCTTTGTTGATCAACTGGCCAGATGCTCTTCCATATTCTTCCAACACCTTCATAAGCTGCACAGCCTCCCCAACCTTGGCTCTGCAGAAAATTAGTGAATCATCTGCAAAGAAGAAATGAGACAAGCTAGGAGCTTCATTAGCAATCTTCATTCCAGACATACCACCTTGTCTATTAGCTCTTCTGAGCAGGGCAGAGAAACCTTCTGCACAAATCAGAAATAAGTAGGGGGATAGGGGATCCCCCTGCCTTAAGCCTCTAGAAGGCTTGATAAACCCCTTTTTTTCCCCATTAACATTCACAGAGTAGGTGACACTAGTTATACACTCTAAAATCCACTGAATCCAAGTTGGACAGAACCCTATTTTTTGCATCATCTTTGCCAAAAACACCTATTCAACCCTATCATAAGCCTTAGACATATCAAGCTTGATAGCCATATAACCATCCTTTCCAGTTCTCTTATTATTAAGAAAATGAATACTCTCATGTGCCACTAGGACATTGTCCAGAATCTGCCTACCAGGCACAAAAGCAGACTGAGAGGAACTAATGCAACAGTCTAGCACAGTTTTAAATCTGTTGACTAGAACTTTTGAGATGATCTTGTAAGTTACATTACACAAGCTGATAGGTCTAAACTCAGCAATCAGAATTGGTGAATCAGTTTTAGGGATAAGGCTGATCAAGGTCTCATTTATGGATTTTAGGATATGACCAGAGTGAAAAAAGTTTTGAACTGCACTAATAACATCACATTTGACAACATGCCAAAATTTTTGAAAAAATATAGAGGACATACCATCTGGTCCAGGAGACTTGTTTGGATGCATGGAATTTACTGTATGACTGATTTCTTGATCAGAGACTGGCCTTGTCAACTTTCTGTTCATGTCAACAGTTATAGTCTGTGAGATCTTTTCCAAAATAACACTGAAATCAGTTGGATCATCAGACGTGAACAATTGTTGAAAATAGTCCACAATTTCCTCCCTGACCTCCTCCTCATTCCTACGCCAGTCCCCACCTCTCCTTTTCAGGCCATTAAACCTATTCTGCTTTCTCCTACTTATTACACTAGCATGGAAGAAGCTAGTATTTTTGTCTCCCTCCTAGAGCCATTTAATTCTTGCCTTCTGACTCCAGTATACCTCCTCTCTCTTGTAAGCCTCTACCAACTTCCTCTTCAGTCCTATAATTTTTGTTCTGTCCTCTTTGCCCTGGCTCTCCCTCACCTCTTTAATTTCCTTTTTAATCTGTTCTATCTGCTTTTTTGAGTTCAAATTCAATTTTTTGCTCCAATGCAGCAAATTCATACGAACTTGTTTAATTTTACTCTGCACTCTATACAACCTTGACCCCTGTTGCTCCTTCCCCCATGCCTCCTTGATCACCTCCCCAACCCCCTCCTGCATAATCCATCTCTTATCAAAAGCAAATCTCCTCTTCCTTGGTATTTCTACAGGGGTCAGATCTACTACCAAGGCACAATGATCAGAAGCTTCTGTTTCAGCATGAGTAACTTTAGCCTTTCCAAAATTTCCACACCACTGCTTAGTACCCATCACTCTATCAATCCTTTCCTCAATCACTCCTTCATTGTCCCAGTTATTACACCAGGTCCAAGGCACTCTCTCAAAGCCAATATCTATCAGGCCAGTTCTATTAATGAAACCAGTGAAACTTTCAAAACTGCTAGCAGGCCTGATTCTACCCCACTTCTCCCCATTAGAGATGATATCGTCCAAATCTCTCATTAAAGCCCAACAATCACCCCAAATCTGTGTTCTCCTCTCTAACACCCTCCATTGCTGCTCCTTAATCTTATCATCTGAACTGGCATAGGCACACACACACCACCAATCTCGACTACCTCCCTGATCCCCTATAAGTAACTCTATAGTAAAACTAGTAAATAAGATACTTTTCACCCGTATATCCCTCTTCCAAATCACAGCTAAACCACCTGCAATCCCCACAGGGTCTACTACAAACAGATCATCAAACTTTACCCATTGCTTAACACTATTTATGAAGGTCTTTTTCTTTTTTGTCTCTGATAAGAATATCAGAGATGAAGAGTGGACTTGTACAAGTTCCTTAAGTTGGGGAACTGTCAAGGGGCTCCCCACACCTCGACAGTTCCACACCAGAGTTCTCATTGAGGGGTGGGAGCCCCATTAAGGGAGGGCTCCACCACCTCAGACAGCATCACCACATTCTCAACCCCTTCAATCAGCCTGGCTTTCTTCTTACACTCAGCCTTCCTCAAGTTCCTTTCCAGCTCACCCGCACCTGCTCCCTTTCTTCTCTTCCCTATTTCCGTGCCATTCTGTGCAATTTCAATCTTAGTCAGAGGCTTCCTCTTTTCTACCTCCTGCACCAGTCTCTTCCATGTCTTACTGATCCTATACTTCCCCGTGCTGGTTTTGTTGAACTTGTTATCTCATCGTAACAAGAGTGTAAATTATCGCATTCAATATAAATATCCATTTCATTGCTTAACTAGAAAAATTTTAGTACATCTTTAATATTTTCTTTTGCTTCTTTTACCCGCAAAGGTGCAAACGTTCATTTATAGCTAAATGACTCTTTAGGGGCAAAAAGTCTTTATTTTTTGACTAGATGCCAAAATATGTCTACCGTAATATTGATTGTCCATAAGTTGGAAAAAGCTGATTATTCTGAATAATCTCAAGAAGCATAGAATGGTTGTAGATCATCTATCTATGATCATGTCAATATACCAAAAAATCATACACGTTCTAACACATCCGAAGTTTGATGATGAAATTACTCTACCATATGGAGTAAAGACCAGCGTACATCAAAATAATCTTAGTGAGAGAAATTCAGGGAACAAAAAAAATCAAACAAAGTTTTTTTTTTTTTTTTTTAAGAATTCAGACAAAGTTATTCAATCAAGACTGCCATTTTGACAGCCTTGTGCTGGATTTTTCACAGATATTGCAAGTTTCAATGCTAAGAAAAATTGACAAAACAAATTTGCCAAAATCCAGTTCTCCAAGAATGCCAACTTTGGACGAGCCGTTCTCTATATCGAACCCATGTTATGTTAGAGCGCTTTACATGAAATGTAACAAAAATGAAAGACATAGTTAAACAAAGTTTCAACTTATCTCTATTATTGTTCTAAAGAATGACACAAGTAGTTTCAATAGTCGATTTGACAATTAAGTTTTACCTGTGTAGATATATACATTTCTAAAGGTACTTTAAGCTTTTATATCAAACAATTATTTTGTTGTTAATGAAAATAACATCCTATTATATCCTCAAAAGTATTGCAACTAATTCAAAATAGACGAGTAACCATGTCTTCATCTAAATTAATTCAGAATATAATACTACATGGAGAGAATCCTAGTTTTGAGGGATTTCATTTTTTTTTTTTTTTGCAATGTCAAATATTAGTTTAGTATCTAAGTACAAGTGGAGTGTTCATTGACAAGATAAATTAAGGGTAGCTGTTGCAAACTATTTTTAAAACATTTTTCTTATATAATAATGCTACCCAATCAGAAAAAAACTTTTGCACACATGTGTGTGTATATATAGTACTGAATGAAACGGAAGATATAACGCCTTGGGTCCATTGGTGTGACCCATTAACTTTTTGAGTTAAAACTATGCATTCAAAATGATTAATCCAAATTTATTAGTAATTGGATGGGGCGAAACTTATAATTCATTTAGCTCTTTTTCCGATTTCCAATGTGCGACATCTCACTCAATCCTCCCCTTTGAAACTTTACGTTCTTGCAAAATTTGATCATAACTATCCACTCAGTCATATGTGGATTCTAGAGAATTCCGATAAGAGACCGTACAAGAATTGGTTTGATACCTTTTATAACGCTCCGAGTCTACTAGATTGGCCGAATAATTTTTTGAACTGAAACTGTGTATTCAAAATAATTAATTCAAAATTATTAATAATTCAACGGATCAAAACTTATATTTCATTTCTTTGTTCTTCCGATCTCCGATGTGGATTATCTCAGTACATTTACACTTGCATGAACACAAAAAACACGTTCCGGATAAGATTTTGGGATAAGATGGCTGAATGAAAGGATAGTTGGTGGTTGCCGTGCCCAGTCGAGAAGGGGGACGGAAGGGTGCGTGGTGGACGCTGAGACTCACCAATAGGAAATTAAATTTTTCAAGAAGGGGGAGGTAGAAGGGTGCGCGGTGGACGCTGAGACTCACCAACAGAAAATTAAATTGATGCGCGGAGGGACGCGATTACGCTCCAACAGAAAATTAATGCATCAGAGAAGGAAATTAATTGCTGGTTTTTTTACTTTTAACCTTATTGTAGACACCAAATTTTTGTCAATTTTTAATATTTTCCCAGGATTTTTCTATTTAATAAGTTATTTATTTTCTTGTATTTTAATGTGCATTTTCTCATTTTTGCAGGTTTGCTTTACGAAAAGAGAAAAAAAAAACAAAACAAAACAACAAAAATCAAAAAAAATCAAAAAAAAATCAAAAAATCATTTTGATCATTTTGTTTCACCAAATTAACTATTAACCCATTTCACACTCAATGACCATGGACTTGTCTTTTCATTAATTGAGAAATCATCATTTTGGAAGATTCAGCACACAAGCTCCATTTTGGCTACAAGACATCTCTCGGCTCTCTCCAGGACAGAAGAAGGAAGAAAGGAAAAAATTTTCCCTCCCTCTCTCGGCTAGCTCTTAACAGACGAGAACAAAAACCAAACAAAAGAAAAAAAAAAACTACTTCCTCAATCTCCTCTCTCGGCTCTCACGGACAGAGGACAAGAAGAAAAAAAAAGACTCCACCCTTTTGGCTCAATTTGCTCTCTCGGCTCTCTCCCTCATCAGACAAGAGGAACAAAAAAAAAAGGGGGGGCTCCCTCTACACATTTTCTTCCACAAAATCCAAACACATTTGCACACAACAAGGCAGCAATCGGTTGGATTGGAGCTTGGCAATTTCATCAAAAATCTTGGCAAAGGGACCAAACTCTTCATTGAGGTATTTATCTCCCTTTTTTCCAGCTTTTCTTTTTTTAATTAACTAGATTGAATGTATGTGTGGTTACTTTTTTTATTGCTTATTTTTGCTGGTTTTTGTTGGTGTTGTATGGATGAAATTTTGGGATGGGTCATGAACAAAATTAGGGAAAAAAGAAACGGTGCTGTGAATGCATGCCAAATGTTTGAAAAAATGTTTGAATGAAAAAATGAATCAAAGGAGTGAATTTGGTGTGTATGTTTTGCTTAAATGGATGACCATTAGCTAGCAAAGATCTGAAAATGCTTGGTTATCCAAAATTTTGGGAGTTTTTGAGCCTTCAAAGCATTAGAATAATTTTCTTCATTTTTTGGGCTGTTTTGACTTAATGCTTTATTTTGTTGTTGTTTATTTGTCAAACTAAGATTATAGTTATAATGTAGAAGTTATCAGGAGGGTTTTGGCATAATTTTTATGATTTTTGGTGAAGATGTGAAGGTTTTAAAAAATAAAAAAACTGAACTGATTTCTTGGCATTTTGACCACTTTCGACTCATTTTTTGTAAAAATTAACTCCGAAAATGGAATTTACGCGAAAAATCGAGTGAGGGGATGTATTTTGAGAAAATTTGGTGACCGGAGAGGTCACCGGCGGTGGCGGTCGGCGGCGGCGGCGCCACCGGCAGCCGCCATGGCCACCAGCTGCGAGGAGCTTCAGCTCGCCGGGGAAGAAGCAGAGAAGAAGGTGAGGAAGAAGAAAGAAAAGAAAAGAAAGAAAAGAAGAGAAAGAAAAAAAAGGGAATTGGGCTAATGTTTATTTTTGTGATGGGCCAAGAGTTAGTTTTGATTGGGTTTGGGGAATGGACTTTTGTTTTGTTTCTTTTGGATTTCGGTTGGGCTAGAAGATCAGAGCCCATGCCTTTATTTTGGTTGGATCTGAGTGATAGAAGACGGGCTGGCCTTGTGTTTTGGCTTGGACTTTCGGTTGGGCTTAAGTAGTGTCCGGCCCAAGGAAATAAAATGATGGCCTGGTGGCCCATTTCTTAAGAATATCAGAAACCGTTTTTGCACTTTAGCCCCTGATCTTTGGAGTAGTTTCGTTGCCGCCCAAAACATTTTAAATTCCTTTCAACTCGGTCCTTATAGTAATTGCACTTTGGTCCCTGAATTTTATCTTTCATTTAATTTTGACCCCTAAACTTTGGAAAATATAATTTTTGTCCCCAAAAGTTTCTTCAATTTTTGCAATTCAGTCCCTAGTGAATTTTGATTCTTTTTATTGTGATTGCTTCTTTTCTTTAATAGCTAATTATGTTACTTTTGAATATATTTAACTTGCAATTTTTAAATGTTCTTAAATTTCTTTGCGTTTGACATGTTAATGTGGATTTAGTATTTTAACATTATTATTATTTTCAATTAAAGTGGTGCCATGATTCTTTTGTTCATTGTGCGTATAATTAGAACAATTTGACTCCATTTAGTCACCACTTCAAACGGGAGGTACTCCTATTTTATTATTTCAATGTCAATTACGTGCTCTTATGTGCTCCTATGTGTTCCTATGTGTTTATATATCTTTATATGCTTTATTTATTTTGATTTAAATATTCATTCAAATTTTCTTATATATGTTTTAGTTAGTTTTCATCATGATTCGAGAGGTATTTAAATACCTAAAAATGTAATATATAGGATAATTAGATTTGTTTTATTATATTTTTCCCTTCTTGATTGTAGTTAGGCGCTCCCCGATGTAATAGATAGGTTGCGTGTTTATGTGGCTTATGTGTTATGTGTTTTATCCGCTTTTCTTAGGATTTTGGCATCTAGATATTATGTTTACGTGTTATGTGCTACGTGCTCTTATGTGTTTATTTGTTTTAATTTATGTTTTATTTGTTTCACTATGAATTGTTAATGCATGACGTCACCACACTAGTCCAACGCTAGTTGTGGTTTCTCCCTCCGCTTACTTGCTAGTCCAACACTAGTAAGGACTTTTAGAAATGGGCTAGTCCAACGCTAGACCCTTTAGGTCATCTTGCGCTAGATTCATCTTTGTATGCTATTCACTACATTTTCATGCATATTTTCATTTTTAGGATTTTTTCTCATTTATATGATATTCCCTATTATATTTTCGCGATGGGAAAATAAAAAGAAGGTTTATAAAAGATGTGATTTTATTTTAAAACAAGTAAAAAATGGACCTAGAATGGGACTTTGAGAAATGCGACAATTTGGGTCCAAAATTTAGTCTAAAAGGGTTTTTAAGAAAAAAAAAGAAGAGTCGCCACTTGATATTGAGTTTGGGTGTACCAAGTCACCCCAAAAATACTTTTGATAAGAATAAAATAAAACCCTTTTTCGACAACTCCAGGTCTTTGAAAACAAGAGAAAATGGATTCGGGAGTCACGATTGAAGAAAGGGAAGGCAAAAGTTCGATTAAATCAAACCTAAGGCATCCTTTCAACCTAGTCTAAGCTAGTTGCGAGGTTTAGTCAAAATTTTCCTAATCTAACCCTTAATTTATCACATTTGGATGTTTTCTACATGAATGCAAAAATAAAATATCGAAAGGGACAAAATGTTCATTCAAGGGTTTAATTGATCCAATCACATTTATTGCGAAGGCCAAAATGAATCCTTGAAGGTGTCACGAGGATGCAAATGATGAAAAAGAAAATAAAATAAAAATAAATTAAATTAAATTATATACATATATATAAGTGATCAAAGAAAAAGGGAATGCAACATAAAGGGTATGGGAGGCAAAAACTCGTGACATAATTTTCTTATACAGGGATTAATGGGGTATTTAAACTAAAAAGTTATAATCACCCATTTTCCATGTTTGAAAAATAATTATCCTAACATGAACAATCAAATGAACTAACTTAAATGAGATGCAATTCTAAATGGCATGATTAGCACCTATAGCGGGTAGGGGATAATATAATAGGGAATATCATATAAATGAGAAAAAATCCTAAAAATGAAAATATGCATGAAAATGTAGTGAATAGCATACAAAGATGAATCTAGCGCAAGATGACCTAAAGGGTCTAGCGTTGGACTAGCCCATTTCTAAAAGTCCTTACTAGTGTTGGACTAGCAAGTAAGCGGAGGGAGAAACCACAACTAGCGTTGGACTAGTGTGGTGACGTCATGCATTAACAATTCATAGTGAAACAAATAAAACATAAATTAAAACAAATAAACACATAAGAGCACGTAGCACATAACACGTAAACATAATATCTAGATGCCAAAATCCTAAGAAAAGCGGATAAAACACATAACACATAAGCCACATAAACACGCAACCTATCTATTACATCGGGGAGCGCCTAACTACAATCAAGAAGGGAAAAATATAATAAAACAAATCTAATTATCCTATATATTACATTTTTAGGTATTTAAATACCTCTCGAATCATGATGAAAACTAACTAAAACATATATAAGAAAATTTGAATGAATATTTAAATCAAAATAAATAAAGCATATAAAGATATATAAACACATAGGAACACATAGGAGCACATAAGAGCACGTAATTGACATTGAAATAATAAAATAGGAGTACCTCCCGTTTGAAGTGGTGACTAAATGGAGTCAAATTGTTCTAATTATACGCACAATGAACAAAAGAATCATGGCACCACTTTAATTGAAAATAATAATAATGTTAAAATACTAAATCCACATTAACATGTCAAACGCAAAGAAATTTAAGAACATTTAAAAATTGCAAGTTAAATATATTCAAAAGTAACATAATTAGCTATTAAAGAAAAGAAGCAATCACAATAAAAAGAATCAAAATTCACTAGGGACTGAATTGCAAAAATTGAAGAAACTTTTGGGGACAAAAATTATATTTTCCAAAGTTTAGGGGTCAAAATTAAATGAAAGATAAAATTCAGGGACCAAAGTGCAATTACTATAAGGACCGAGTTGAAAGGAATTTAAAATGTTTTGGGCGGCAACGAAACTACTCCAAAGATCAGGGGCTAAAGTGCAAAAACGGTTTCTGATATTCTTAAGAAATGGGCCACCAGGCCATCATTTTATTTCCTTGGGCCGGACACTACTTAAGCCCAACCGAAAGTCCAAGCCAAAACACAAGGCCAGCCCGTCTTCTATCACTCAGATCCAACCAAAATAAAGGCATGGGCTCTGATCTTCTAGCCCAACCGAAATCCAAAAGAAACAAAACAAAAGTCCATTCCCCAAACCCAATCAAAACTAACTCTTGGCCCATCACAAAAATAAACATTAGCCCAATTCCCTTTTTTTTCTTTCTCTTCTTTTCTTTCTTTTCTTTTCTTTCTTCTTCCTCACCTTCTTCTCTGCTTCTTCCCCGGCGAGCTGAAGCTCCTCGCAGCTGGTGGCCATGGCGGCTGCCGGTGGCGCCGCCGCCGCCGACCGCCACCGCCGGTGACCTCTCCGGTCACCAAATTTTCTCAAAATACATCCCCTCACTCGATTTTTCGCGTAAATTCCATTTTCGGAGTTAATTTTTACAAAAAATGAGTCGAAAGTGGTCAAAATGCCAAGAAATCAGTTCAGTTTTTTTATTTTTTAAAACCTTCACATCTTCACCAAAAATCATAAAAATTATGCCAAAACCCTCCTGATAACTTCTACATTATAACTATAATCTTAGTTTGACAAATAAACAACAACAAAATAAAGCATTAAGTCAAAACAGCCCAAAAAATGAAGAAAATTATTCTAATGCTTTGAAGGCTCAAAAACTCCCAAAATTTTGGATAACCAAGCATTTTCAGATCTTTGCTAGCTAATGGTCATCCATTTAAGCAAAACATACACACCAAATTCACTCCTTTGATTCATTTTTTCATTCAAACATTTTTTCAAACATTTGGCATGCATTCACAGCACCGTTTCTTTTTTCCCTAATTTTGTTCATGACCCATCCCAAAATTTCATCCATACAACACCAACAAAAACCAGCAAAAATAAGCAATAAAAAAAGTAACCACACATACATTCAATCTAGTTAATTAAAAAAAGAAAAGCTGGAAAAAAGGGAGATAAATACCTCAATGAAGAGTTTGGTCCCTTTGCCAAGATTTTTGATGAAATTGCCAAGCTCCAATCCAACCGATTGCTGCCTTGTTGTGTGCAAATGTGTTTGGATTTTGTGGAAGAAAATGTGTAGAGGGAGCCCCCCCTTTTTTTTTTGTTCCTCTTGTCTGATGAGGGAGAGAGCCGAGAGAGCAAATTGAGCCAAAAGGGTGGAGTCTTTTTTTTTCTTCTTGTCCTCTGTCCGTGAGAGCCGAGAGAGGAGATTGAGGAAGTAGTTTTTTTTTTTCTTTTGTTTGGTTTTTGTTCTCGTCTGTTAAGAGCTAGCCGAGAGAGGGAGGGAAAATTTTTTCCTTTCTTCCTTCTTCTGTCCTGGAGAGAGCCGAGAGATGTCTTGTAGCCAAAATGGAGCTTGTGTGCTGAATCTTCCAAAATGATGATTTCTCAATTAATGAAAAGACAAGTCCATGGTCATTGAGTGTGAAATGGGTTAATAGTTAATTTGGTGAAACAAAATGATCAAAATGATTTTTTGATTTTTTTTTGATTTTTTTTGATTTTTGTTGTTTTGTTTTGTTTTTTTTTTCTCTTTTCGTAAAGCAAACCTGCAAAAATGAGAAAATGCACATTAAAATACAAGAAAATAAATAACTTATTAAATAGAAAAATCCTGGGAAAATATTAAAAATTGACAAAAATTTGGTGTCTACAACTTGCCCCTCTTTGTCTAGAGTTTCAAAGAAACTCAAGACAAAGACGTAGACACCAAATTGCTTATCTGTCTCTTGTAGCTGCACTTGAACTAAAATAAACAAACCAACACTTGGCTGAAATTATTGGACAAAATGATGCAATAACATTGCAGAAAATGTGACCGGACCCATGTAGAGTTGCCTACGTATCCCACCATGGGAATCAGGTCAAACGTAGTTCGAATGCAAGTAAACCACAATGAAACAAGTGCATTGACCAACTGTGGTCTTTGCAAAGTCGAAAAAGTCTGAGCTCTCAGAACTTCTAAACATGAAACACCAAATGAATGAGAAAGCACAACAATTATTGGTCAAAACAGTCAAGAAAAGTAACTTGTCATAATTAGAAAAAGATGCGCGGAGGGACCCGATTACGCTCCAAGAAGGGGGATAGAAGGGTGCGCGGCGGACGCTGAGACTCACCAACAAAATTTAAATTGTCGAGAAGGGGGACGGAAGGGTGCGCGGTGGACGCTGAGACTCACCAATAGAAAATTAAATTTTTCAAGAAGGGGGAGGTAGAAGGGTGCGCGGTGGACGCTGAGACTCACCAACAGAAAATTAAATTGATGCGCGGAGGGACGCGATTACGCTCCAACAGAAAATTAAATTGTCAAGAATGAGAGGTAGAAGGGTGCGCGGTGAACGCTGAGATTCACCAACAGAAAAATTAAATTGATCAAGAATGGGAGGTAGAAGGGTGCGCGGTGGACGCTGAGACTCACCAACAGGAAATTAAATTGATGCGCGGAGGGACGCGATTACGCTCCAACAGGAATTTAAATTTATCAAGAATGGGAGGTAGAAGGGTGCGCGGTGGACGCTGAGACTCACCAGCAGAAAATTAAATTGATCAAGAATGGGAGGTAGAAGGGTGCGCGGTGGACGCTGAGACTCACCAACAGGAAATTAAATTGATGCGCGGAGGGACGCAATTACGCTCCAACAGGAATTTAAATTTGATCTTCTTAATTGAGTTTTATTTGATTTTTTTTTTTTTAAATAACAGATTGGTGGGATTGACCCGAGCCCAATGAAATACTGAAAGAAATGAAAATGCAAGTCCTATACTATCTAACTGAAAGGCTATTTGTCAAGAATGGGAGGTAGAAGGGTGCGCGGTGGACGCTGAGACTCACCAACAGAAAATTAAATTGATGCGCGGAGGGACGCGATTACGCTCCAACAGAAAATTAAATTGTCAAGAATGAGATGTAGAAGGGTGCGCGGTGAACGCTGAGATTCACCAACAGAAAAATTAAATTGATCAAGAATGGGAGGTAGAAGGGTGCGCGGTGAACGCTGAGACTCACCAACAGGAAATTAAATTGATGCGCGGAGGGACGCAATTACGCTCCAACAGGAATTTAAATTTATCAAGAATGGGAGGTAGAAGGGTGCGCGGTGGACGCTGAGACTCACTAGCAGAAAATTAAATTGATCAAGAATGGGAGGTAGAAGGGTGCGCGGTGGACGCTGAGACTCACCAACAGGAAATTAAATTGATGCGCGGAGGGACGCAATTACGCTCCAACAGGAATTTAAATTTGATCTTCTTAATTGAGTTTTATTTGATTTTTTTTTTTTTTTTTTTTTAAAAAAATAACAGATTGGTGGGATTGACCCGAGCCCAATGAAATACTGAAAGAAATGAAAATGCAAGTCCTATACTATCTAACTGAAAGGCTTAAATGCACGTTGCTCAAGTTGGTGGATTTGCAATCTCTTTTTTTTCTCTTTTTTTTTTTTAAAAAATTTTTTTTTTTAGAAGAAATGAAAGAAACACACTTTTTTTTTTTTTTTTGAAAAAGTCCAAAGTTACGAATTTTAAAACTAGAAGAATACCAATGACAATTCTCCCTTCAAGAGATTCGAGAGGTACATACATATGTCACTATCCTCTCGATTTTAAAAGGCTCTTTTTCTTTTTTTCACTTTTTTTTTTCTTTCACAAAATCGATTTAGAATGCATTACCAAAATTGGAGCTCACTCCTTTTGCTATTTGCTCCAGCGTAAATCATGTTTAACAAAAACCACATTTTTCATGCTTTCGAAAAGACAAAAAAAAAAAGTGATCACATAATGCCACCACCCATGTGATCCCTTGTGATTCCTTTGGCCTTGAGAACCATGTAAGCATGATCTTTTGATGTCAAAACTGCTCCCCAAGAGTTGTGCTGCAACTTGTGTTGAATCTTCTCAGTTTTTTAGCATCAGTCAGTCATACTTCCCTTTGTATCACAAATCAACTCTTTCTAATGACCAGATTTGAAGGAATGTCCGTTTCAAGTTTCAACACTCTGCTCTTCGTTCATGATTCTCTTGTGCTCCAAAACCTTACATTGATGACCTTAGCATTTCGGATTTTTCCTAAGGTCACCCCCATTTTCTTTTCCTTTTTCTATTTCTTCTTCTTTTTTTTCTTTTTTTCATTTTTTCATTTTTTTTCTTTTTGAAAAAAACACCCATTCGGGTTTTCACTCAATGAACAAATTTTGTCAACAACCTTTATCAACTCAAGAATATGTTTTAAGAAATAATGGCATCAGTGCGACAATCCTTCCCATGCAAAATTGGTGAAGGTGTATTGACATCATTTGCCATTTGATTGAGTGATTTTTGTTAGAGATACTACTAAGGCGGAGGTCGGGACTTCATGATTTTTTATGATGGGGTCAGGTGGGGTGTGGAAGAAATGTGAAGGCTTGAGAGCAAAATCCTCAAAGAGGTTTCAAAAACCCTAAGATCATGTTCTATCAATATTTGCCCCAGTATGAGGGTATTAAAACTGAAAAAATTGCCCCAGTTTGGCTTTTGAATCTATTTTCCTTTTCATTTTCCTTCTCTTTTTTTTTATGACAAATAGGAGATAAAATTTGCCCTGGTGTGGGATTTGCAATCTTTAGGGGGCTATCAAAAAGAATTATTAAGTTATTTTGAAGGTTCAAAGGGAAAAATCAAGGGTAAGATATTCAAAGAGAAAAGAAGAAGGTTCGCCTTTAATCCACCCTAGATGGTATCTCAAAAAGAAAAATCATCTAATCAGATTAAAGAATTTCTTACACATGTCTGAATTGATTGGCAGAGGAAAAACCTGTCCATCCAGTTCTGTGAGAATGGGTGTTCCTCCGGATAGCACTCTTTGAACAATAAATGGCCCTTGTCAAGTTGGAGCAAACTTTTCTTTAACCTCCTCTTGAATCGGAAGAATTTACTTCAAAACCTTATCCCTCACTTCAAATAAGCGAGATTTGTCTTTCTTGTCATAACTAACGAACCATCCTTTGATGATAGCATTGTCCATGACAAACATTCAACTTCTTTTTCATCAATTAGAGACAGCAACTCATTGTGCTCCTTAATCCATTCGATTTCTTCTACCTGAGCCTTTGTCAAAATGTGCAAGGACGGAATCTCGGTTTTGGCATGTATTACCATTTCCATTACAGCATAAGAGGGCAAGGTGTTACCCCAACTTAGAAATGTAATCCCCAATGAAATGCTCCCAGAGTTCAATTGCAAAATTTGCAAAATCGAAGGGAAAACTCTCTTTTTCTTTTTCTTTTTTTCAATCCCTTTTTTTCTTTTTCTCTCTTTTTTCATTTTTTCCCTTTTTTTTCATTTTTTTCCTCCTTTTTTTTTTACTATTCTCTCTTTTTTTCTCATTCCCCCTTTCTTTTATTTTCTCTTTTCTTTTTCTTTTTTTTTTCTTTATTCCCCCTTTTCTTTTCTCTTCTCTTTTTTTTTTTCTTTTCCTTTCTTTATTCCCCATTTTTTCTTTTCTCTTCTCTTTTTTTTTTTCAAGTTGGCTGCTGAAGTATGTACTCCTTTTGAGCAAATAGCCGATCCTCCACTTTGCAATGTAGCATTATTGCTCCATTTTTATTTGTGATTAATCTCCAAATTTGCAAGTTTTGAATTGCACTTTTTCCTCGATCTCAACCATAAACACCTGCATAAGGGGAATTTTTCAAAGCACTTGAATTTTTCAATTTTTTACTTTTTTTGTTTATTTATTTTTTTGAGCAATGAAGTAACAATTAAGATTCATGCAAAGTATTGACTTATCAAGATTTTAAAAAATATATACTTGATCTTGGACATACCCTACAAATGTATTATAAAACTTTTGCCTCAATTTGAACCTATTTGACAAAATCTCACAGATATATTACAAAAAATGTTGCCCCAATTTGGGCCTATTATAGAATTTTAGTCGAATGGTTCTCAATTTAACCAGACAAAACCAGAAAACTGATTTTTTTTTTTCAAAATTTAGAAAACTAACATGCAATGTGAATAGAAACTACATTTTTCAAATGAAGAATTTAAATATCATATCCAAACTCATGTAGAAGATTCCATGATAAATCCCTCAAAAATAAGACCAAATTGAAAAAGATCTCTTCCTTATTTTGGGATTGGTGTTGAGGGAAAAGGACCACTTTTCTTATGAGCTCATCTTTTAGAACCAATCAAATGGATATTATTCAGGATTTTGAGATGGCTCAGGGTAATGGTATATCAGAATCTATTTTTTTTTTTGTCGCCCAAATTGTACCCAACACATTCAATATCACATCTTAGTGAAAGCAAATAGCTTATCACTCTTATTTTTTGAGAAAACTCAGTCAACATATAATCTCTATGGGCTTATAATGTATGGGTAGAAACGATAGCCAAACATATGGAAACAAGTTATGACCTTATGATCACGAGTGAATGGTAGGTTCCTTAGAGGCAAGATTTTCACTTCAAATTGTCATGAAAGATAAGTCAGCAATGGACTTTATGAGCTTGTAATGTGGCTTGACAACGATAGCTAAAAGAAATAAAATTTTCAAGAACAACGCACTTAAGATCGCATTTCTTCCCAAAAATTGCCACAGTTTTAGACTTAAAATCCGGAATCCCATTTTGACTCCCTTTTTCTTATCAATCCTCTTTCTTCTTCAACAATCACTAAGGGGAATGCAGCATTGGATGTCTTCGCATTTTTCTTTTTCTTTTTTTCTCTCATCATTTTTTTTCATTTTTTTTTCACATTTTTCATTTTTTTTTTTTTTTTTACCAATATTGATATCCCAAAGTCAATGATAAAATTGAAAACTCCCTAATTTGGAGTGTAGATGGCCCTTCTTTCTTTTCGATATTGAATACCAAAATATCAATAGTAGAGTCAGAATCCCCCAACTTGTAATTCTTTCTTCTTCTTCTTTTTTCACTCGTTTTCTTTATTTGATGTCCCTTTCAAAAATTTTGATCATCTTTGTCATTTTTTTTCAATTCTCAAATCTCCTTCCCCAGTGTGGGGGTGCGATCATAAGTGCTTTTGGAACGAACCACCAATTTAGGCTCAAACGAGGATGCAAAGGATGGATAGTGTGTAGATAGTAGAAACGATAGCCAAAGTATCATTCTTATTTCTCATGACAACCAAAGTAAAGAATAGCCCATTGGGAAAATCCACTTCCTTTTGACATTTGAAAATTTCATCAATGTAGGGTTGTGATCACCAAGCCTCTTATTTGAAACAAAATTGTGCTTGCGATGGTTCAAAAAGGAGACGGAATGATAAAAACTGTATGAATAGAGAAATGAAAGCCTAAAGCATCATCCCAAATTTCCAAAATAAATAAGAAGTAATGTACATTTTTGCTTTCACTCAGATGTGGATTGAATCTGATTAGACAACCAGGACATTTTCACGGTAACAAAATTGTCTCACTTTGAAGCTAGTCAACCAGTGCGACTGATCTTAGAGGTTCAATAGAAGTGTACAAAAAATGAAAAAGAAAAGTGTCTAGGTTGATCTTTTATGAGAAACTATCAAATTTGAATGACCCCTCTTTATTTTCGACTGCTCTCATTGAATAGTTTAGACCACAAATCTAGTGTATGCAAAGAATTTTGAGAATTGGACATACACTCATGAATTTCGAACAAGAGGTCAAAAGAAATTTCAATTTAGTCTTATTTCTTAGGATTCATCATGAAATCTCCCAATGAGAAAATAAAGAATGAGTATATACAAAACAATAGTTGTCTAAATAAAAACTTTATTATTCAAATGTTTGAAAATTTCTCAAATATAATACATGTGAGAAAATAAAAATCTCTAAAGAATACACTTTCAAATATATACACACTTTCTCTTTCTATCTTTTGAGACAAAATGTACTAGAAACAAAGAATCAAGAGATTTTTGAGATGCTTTACACTAGCATTTTCAAATGGATTTTTCATTCATTTTTTTCATTTTTTTTCACATTGTAGGATCTGCCCAAGAATCAAGTAACACTTGTAATTTTTCAAAATTTATTAGACCCAAAAATATTATCAGATATAGGAAAAATACTTTTACCTTGTTAAAACAACTTTTGTAAATGCAGGGGAGGGGGAAAAAATAAAAGCAAAATACCCAGAATTAGTAAGCAAAACTGCAAAATCGGTATGCATGTCTTATGGGTAAGCCCTTTTATGCCAAGGGTTGGCCTAATATGAAAAATGCAATCCTTAGGGATAGGCATCATACAATACCTGATGGATCCGATCGACTTATTGAAATTCGAATAAAAGACAATTTTGAAAATTTTGGTTAATTGGAGTGACAAGAGACAATTTGTTCTAACAAAAAGAGGACAAAGTTCGAATGGATTGATTGCTTTGATTGACACATAAAGTGATATTAAAAATCAATTTAGTGTGAAAAGCTTATTTTTTGAAAGAATTGAAATGTCTCGACTAGTTTATTCGGTGAACCATAGATCGAAACTTAAAAAAGAATAAATGACCAAATCGATCGAATGAAATTGATGATTAGTTCAAAAATTGATTAGATTATCCTAAAAGTAAATAAAACTGATCAAATGGATTGGATAAAATTGACGGCTTATTCAAAAATTGATTGTATTGTCCTAAAATGAATAAACAGATTAAATGAATTGACTGAAATTGATAATTTATCAAAAAATGAAATTAAAAATGAGCAAAATTGTATAGAGTGGATGGTCTATCCAAAAAATTGACTTAATCATCTTAGATGTAAAAATGGGGTGGGGTGAATGGAATTGATGGTTTATTTGAAAGTTGATTAAATTGTCAACCCATTGGTAGTTTCAAAAAATTCATTGCGATGCATCAGTCTATGAGCCTTCGGAAATCAATATTTGACCTTAACATACTTATCATCTCAACAATGAGAAATTTGTGAATTTCTTCAACTTAATGTCCTTTACGCAAGGGATTTTTACCAATTCTGATAAAATGGCCAAAAAGTGATTATTAAAGGCTCATATTCTAATGCGTAAAAACTGTTCCATCATTCTCAATGCCGTCACACAAAAGGGATCGAATCCTACCTTACCTTGTGCACTACCCCTTTGGATGGTACAGAAAATATAAACGTGCAAATCTCATTGGATTACATATCCGAGACAAAAGGTGACTTATTTCTACCGTGGGATTCCCTATGCGGCATTCCCTCTATGGTTAATGCATGATGACAATTTATTAAAGCATATTAAATATACAATGAAATAATTGAAATGTGACCTAAAAGTGCCCCCTTTAAATGCCGGGGTAAGCCTAAAATGATGTGCAGTACATATGCATATGCAATTGACTAAAATTTAAACATGCTTGATATAAGAGGCGGTCTTATCTTAAACGAATACCATGTTAGGACTCTTATTTCTAAAGTTTGTGTATGCAGAAAAAGGGGAAACAAGGAGAGGTTAGTTCAACAAGTAACATATAACACGTTGTGACAATAAATGATACAAGAGGTAGGTGGCAATAATTTCACTTGCATGACCACAATGAACACAATTCCGAATGACATTTAGGATGACAGGGTCGGTGGTCCACAAACCATGCGATGTACTGTTAGACAACATCGTACCTGGTTTGTCTTGTCATCTTCAATAAATTTAAGGGTAAAATATACTTTACTCCCACATGATTTAATAATTTTTCACATAATTTTTCTAAAGTTTTAAAAGCTATATACAATGCCTTTGTGATTTAAATTAAAGTGTCAAATTGACAGCAATGATCTTATGTAATGGAACCCAAAAAATATAGAAAATACCCTTATTTAAAAACTAAAATAGTTGAAGTGACTAAAATATATAAACGTAATATGTATGACATTTCAACCCTTTATAGTTTTGTATTTTATCACATAACTCCCTTATGATTTAGTACTTTACCATATAATCCCATTTTGATTTTTAAAATATATGCATAACCCCCTGTTGGTAATTAATAATTTTCAACTTTATAAAGGAGTATTTTTGACATTTTAGTTGATTCTATTATGGAATAAAAATTCTGCCATTTCGACATTCTTGTCCAAACTATAAAAGGGTTATATATTACTTTTCAGACCTCAAGGGGTTTATGTGGAAAAGTGCTAAACCACAAGAGGTAAAGTGTATTTTTACCCTAAATTTAATTATGTGGTCATATAACTTGGAACATTAGGACTATTTATTCTACGGTATTGTCAATTTAAACCAAGCCAATGAGTCTTTTGGTTAAACATGCTTCCTCCTTGAGATAAATTAGGGATGCATATTTTATGTCATTCTCTCCACTGTACAATTTTGAGCTTTGAAATTCCTCCAATTGATGGGTGGATTTCAAATCCAAATCCACTCAAATCCCTCATCCAAACAGATCCTAAGGAAATCTTCATCCCTTGTAGATGCGTTGCACTTTGCTATCTCATCAAACAAATTATGTTAAGACATGAATGATTCGGAATACATTTTGGCTGGATTTGGAAGGGTAAACTCTGTGTTTATTTTGTATTAAACAAAAGTTCTCATGGTTAATTATTTATTTGGAGCTAACAACGGCATGTTCCTCCCTTGTCAATAATACTGTCAAGAGCCAATAAATAGAACAAATAAAATGATAAATTTACCCTCTACTCACAACAATAAATAAAATTCAACAAAAAGAAGAAAAAGTTGCAAAAATAAAAATCGAGAGAGTTTAATAGAGAGAACATAAAGATAATTGAACAAAATAAATCTTTATCCCAAAGCCTAAACTTTAAAAATTGATAGATAAAAGAAAATATAAGAATGGAAATTGCAGAAAATAATCAAAAGGAAGTTCACGTACAAAAGAAATGGATTTCCGACTGAAAATCCATGTACAATATTTTATTCAACAGCTGGAGATAACATACTACACTAGAACCATGCTTCCATTTATTTATGCAACGGCTAGAACAATTTGCTAATTGTTCATTTAGATGCTAGCAGCATTTTAGCTTGGAGCTTTAGCATGATTCAGCAGTTACCAACACAGGTACCCTCATGCGTAGGTTGATCGACGATGCACAGACAGGAACCACAACAGCCCCATGGATTATATCTGCAGGGTTTCCCGAGGGGTGAACATTCCCCTTCCTGACCATCATGAACCCCAACGCCAAGCATTTTTATAATCTGTCCTCCAATTGGCAGCATTTTTCTGGATGCAGTTTTGACAGCATTGGTGGTTTCTGTAGCTTCCCCAGCTTCATCTTGCCCCAGCACTAGGGCTGTGCATCGAAATCGAATTCGGTAAATCGGAAGTTTGAAATCGGAATTTTTCGAAATTTTGACATAAATTTTCCCGACCGAATTCGATTTCGAAATGGGGAATTCCGATTTCGAATTCGATGCCGAATTGAATTCGGAATTCGGTGAATTCCGAATTCACCGAATTCAAACCTGCTCCTTTTTTTTCCTTGTTCAAAAACGGAAGAAACCTGTTCGAATTTAATGACTTCCCCAGGTGCAGTCCCCTTGGATTCCACAAGTCGGCTGTTTCTCTTATTCAAATTCAAGAGGAAAGGATAAAGGATGAAGCTGATAACATAACAATTATAGCCTATACAAACATCCTAGCAGAGTTTGAAATGCAGAAAGGAGGTGGAGGGCTTGGAGGAAGAGGAGGAGTAGACGGATTTAAGGGCGGCGGCAGCGGAGGAGGAGGAGGCGAAGGGGCGGCGAGAAGAGGAGGAAGGATTGGTCGAGAGTGGTGAGGCGCTCGCAGAGGCAGGAGGGGCAGAAACCAGTAAATTGTTCCTGAAGGTGGCGGTCACAGCTGAAGGAGGAACGCGGAGGCTGCGGCGGAGGAGGAGACGGAGATGCTGGGTCAGCAGCAGTGGGATTCATAACCGGTGGTGGTAGTGCGAAATGCCCCCCAGTCCAGTGCTGCTCATACTACTATTTGTCACTGCTTACATTCACATAAATTCGCTAGATCTAACTCTGGAATTTAAGAGAATGTTTTTGGTTAGGATTCCTGGGTCTCTGCGTGTATTTGTCCGTGTGAATGTGAATGTGGTGTTTCCCTTCTTTCTTTTCTTTTTTTTTTCTTTTGTACGTTTGTTTTTGTTAATTGTTGTTATATAATATATATTATTTATGTATTGTTAAAAAATATTATATTATATTATATATAACTATTATTATTCGAAATCGAAATCATAGTTCCGATTTCGAATTCCGATTTCGAATTCCCCAATTCGAATTCGGTAATTCCGATTTCAAAAATTATATTTTCGAATTCGACCCGATTTCGACTAATTCGAAATCGGAATTACCGAATTTCATTTCGAATTACCGAAATTCCGAATTCGAAATTCCGAATTCAATTCGAAATCGGTCGGTAAATCGGAATTTTTCGACTTT
Organism: Coffea eugenioides; assembly: GCF_003713205.1. Lineage (NCBI taxonomy): Eukaryota > Viridiplantae > Streptophyta > Magnoliopsida > Gentianales > Rubiaceae > Coffea > Coffea eugenioides. Next base: position 41,767,239 of record NC_040037.1, read on the forward strand.
GCACACCCCTACCCAGCACCACCACCATGCCTGCAAAAGAAATTAAAAACAAAAATCTTAGTAGGAAATTAGCTAGAAATGGATGGTAATTGGGTTCTACTAGTAATTAATACTCTAATTGAATTTAAAGACAAACTAACAATTCAACTACTAGTAATGCATTAAATCTCCATGAACTTTCACCTTAGTTACATTTTACCCCCTAAACTTCTCTAATAGGCACTTTTCGTGCCACCCCTCCCCCCAAAAAAATTTTTGGACAAAAATGTCCTAGCAATAATTTTTTTAACTCTCTCATGATACTATTTCCTTCCTTCCATACTAGATGATACGAAGTAATTTGAATACTATGTGAGAGAGAAAGAGAGAGAGAGAGAGACTATTGTGATAGTTATGACTGTATGCAAATGATAAAACAAAATAAGTATAAGAGACTAACTAGATGCAAGGAGCACAAGAACAAGGACGAAAGAATGATTAAAAGCCATTTGGTGTGAGATCCTGAGTGCATAAACTTTTGCACACCTGCGTGTATATATATAGTGCTGAATGAAGCGGTAGACGTAACCCCTTGGGTCCACTGGTGTGACCCATAAACTTTTTGAGCTAAAATTATGCGTTCAAAATGATTAATCCAAATTTATTAGTAATTTGATGGGGTCGAACTTATATTTGATTTAGTTCTTCATTCTATTTTAAATGTCGAACATCTCATTGAATCCTTTTCCCATAGAAATTTTACGTTCTTGCAAAATTTGCTCATAACTATCCACTTAATCGTATGCAGATTTTAGAGAATCCCGCACAGAGATCACACGAAATTTGTTTTGATACCTCCAAATCTATTAGATTGGCCCAATAACTTTTTGAATTGAAACTATGTGTTAATTCAAAATTATTAATAATTCGGTGGACCGAAACTTATATTTCATTTCTTTCTTCTTCCGATATCCGACGTGGATTATCTCAGTAGATGGTCACTTGCATGGACACAAAAAACACGTTCCGGATAAGATTTTGGGATAAGATGGCTGAATGAAAGGGTAGTTGGTGGTCATAACTTCACTCGATGATTGGGGGTAGGCGGCAATAATTTCCGTTGCATGACCCCCAAGAACACAATTCCGAATGAGATATGGGATGAAAGGCTGGTGGTTCATAAACTTTGCGATGTACTCTTTGATAACATCGTACCTGATTTGTCTTGTCATCTTTAACAACTTTTAAGGATAAAATACACTTTATCTCTAGTGCCTGAAATTGCTGCTATTTCACACAAAAAAATTATTGAAAAAAAAAGACCTTTTCATTTACACGGCAATAGGCCCAAAAACCAGTCTCTCCAAAAAAAAAAAGGCACTTTATCCCATGTAGATCTGTTGCACTTTGCTATCTGATCAAACAAATTATGTTAAGACTTGAATGATTCGGAATACATTTTGGCTGGATTTGTAAGGGTAAACTTTGTGTTATTTTGTATTAAACAAAAGTTCTCATGGTTTAATTGGGTTAATTTCACATACCTCCCTTGAGTTTTGTACAATTGTAGAAAGCTCCCCTCAAGTTCTAAAAATTACACCTACCTCACCTATTTTCACTATTTAAGTAACATTTTAGGCGCAAAAGGTTATACTTTTTCTCAAAATTCCTATAATACCCTTGAGTTATAATTTACAACAAAAATGTAAAGGAAAAAAATGGTTCACAATCTCTATTTCATTTATCTTTACTTGCTATCACTAATACCTATCCATCAACATCCAAATCATCATTAAATAAACACTTAGCTTTGTTCTAATGTACCTTTTTTATCTAAAAATTTTTTATGTTGACCATTGTACCAACTATAAACACTACATCAGATACTCAAAAGTTTTCCTATAATCTCATATCAATATAATATTTTACTTAATACACAAAAATATTCATTAATATCCCTAAATTTTAATTCCATGGCTGCCACTTTTTAAATACAAAATAATCTAAACCATTACTACTAATATCAATATCCAATATACTCCATTGGCATAGAGTTTAAAATCAATCAAATTCTCTGTATAGGAATGACATCAATAATTATAAATCAACAATAGAAACACAATGTTGTTATAAATATATACCAAGAACATTTTGTTTTCATGGTAAGATATAAATATATACCAATGTAGTTATAAATATATACCAAGATATGTACATATTGGTGGTTTGGTGTATATAATGATTTTATTAGTGGCGACAGTACACATTTGGTTGATAATAATAAATAAATGATTTTAAAAGGAAAATGGATGTAGGAGAAAGAGGATAGATAGTTAAATGAGAAAAACTATAGTTTGAATTATTGATTGATAATAGATGAGAGAGCTTTAATATTTGATAGAGTTTTTCAATGAGTTGACAATTAATGAAGGGCATTGTTGTCTTTTTATTACATCAAGGGAGGTTTCTGTAATTATGTAAATTTCAAGGGAGCCGAGTGAAATTATTGAAAACCTCAGGGGAGGTTTCTAAAATTATCCCTTATTTATTTAGAGCTAACAATGGCATGTGCATCACTGGACTCTTCAAACTTTCTTTTGATCGAAGTAAAATAGTGTAGTCAAATATAAATTAAGTTATTAAAATGGGCTAAAGGGCCTTGTGGGTTAATTTTGGGGTTAATTACATTTGTCTCCGTTAAGGTTTGACCAAACTATGAATCAAATCTTGAGGTTTAACTAAATTACATTTGCCTCCCTTGCAAATAATACAATCAAGAGCCAATAAATAGAACAAATAAAATGACAAATTTACCCTCTACTGACAACAATAAATAAAATTCACAAAAAAAAAAAATCGATACCACAAAAATCACAAGCAAAACCATATCCCATCTTAGCCACGACTCATGAGCAATGCACAGAATCTCTTCTCCACTACCTCATAAACAGGGTTCATCATTCAAATCTCATGTCGAGAGGACAATCATTTGAACTAAAGATTTGGTTTTGGTAGTTAAATTGCAAGATCTATATTTTGATAGGTATTGCAATTCGTGTTTTTTATTTTTCTTTCTTTTTCCTACTTTTGATTGAATCTAAGGCTGACAATTTGTGAAGAAATAGTGTTTTAATAGAAGAAGAAGAAGAAGGAGGAGTATTTTTGATAAGCAGCTAGTGAGTGTGTGCCCATTTAAATCCACTCTACACGAACAACGAAGTATTGTGCAACTAACAATTTTGCAACTCTGTTGGTTTCAATCCCTGAGGAAGAGAAGAGTTAAAGACTCAAATGGGAATAAGCTCGTGAGCAGTTTAGGACATTCACTGACTTTTTCGTTTAATATCAAGCAGTCAACGTTTGTTAAGCTTTTGTGTATTCGAAGGGTTCTTCAGTAGTTTGGTCTCAGGGTTTAGTTTGTAGTTTGGCCATACCTCGGGGAGGTAAATATAATTAACCCTTAATTTTAATATCCATTGATGAAAGAAAAATAGTTTCATAAAAAACACGAAACTTATTAAAGCAGGCAAATGGTCTTTGTGGTTAATTTTATAACTTGGCAATCAGCTGAAGATCCGGTTACCAGATTGTCAATCTATTCGGCCCTATTTGTTAGACGGGAAAGTCATACAAGAAAATGTGTCGTTCTATAAGCGAAGTGAGATAATTGTACTCTCCAAGGGCCGTGTTCCGCATACCGTCTGTTTAGAAATTCAAGTAGCTTTCATCACATTGGATGATGACAAACTGGATTGTTTTCATATTTGTGCATGTATATTTAAAGTAGTATTAAAAAACTGTTGGCATTTTGGACCCACTCTACCGCTGTCTCCCCTCGCGTGCGCAAACATATATATATATATATATATATATATATATATATATGAGCTTTTTTTTTTTTTTGAGATATAAGAGTTTTTAACATGAAACGATATTTTCTTATCATAAATTAAACAAAGAGAATAATAAGAAAAACTGCTGATCTTATTGTGAGTCACCCACAAAAGTTTTTACTCCCAGAATGTTTAAGTGATATTTTTGAGTACTTTTCAAGAGCTCTTGAGATTAGGTTCCCCCCCCCCCCTCTCTCTCTTTAGATTCTTGTATCTTTAATTTTAATTAGTTAATAAAATAAAATTTATTTAAAAAATAAAAATGAAATGTGTTTTGGGAGATGTATAACTTTAGATCAGAGACATACGTGAGTACTCCATTTTGAACCCCCATTAAGCCATTATCAAAAAGTAGTAGTAAAGTATTACGAGTTGGAAAAAATATAGTTTTGGTCCCTGATGTTTAGCTACTTTGCAGTTTTAGTTTTTAAAATTTTGTTAAAAACAAATTTGATTCTCAATGTTTAGCATATGTGTAGTTTTAGTCCGTAAAATTTTAGCAATAGTAATTAAATCCGGTCCCCAATATTACAAATTGGAAGCATTATTTAGGACAATTGATGTATTTTTTCAAATATTGACGGAGTCAGTCATGACAATCACATGTTTGTTGAATTAAATTTCTTAAAAAAGAAGCAAACTAACTAGTAATCTTGAACAATAAGAGTAACTTACATGATAGAACGTTAGTAACTAATTATTAAAGAATATATATGAAAAACTAAGTATTATGATTTGTTGATTAAAGGTAATAGGATTAGAATATGAAAATGGATTCTAGATCGATGAATTGAATGCTTCGAAACCTTAGTTAATTAATTTGGACACAAGCAATTAGTCCTTATTATTGTTATTTAAAGTTAGCCACTATTTTGATTCTTTATTTTGAAATTTAATTTAATGGACACATGATTAGACATGACTACATTTTGTTAGTATTTGAGAAAAATTCTTCAAATGTTCTAAATCTGCTTTAAATTGGATACACTGGGTACCAGATTTGTTCTTATCAAAACTTTAAGGACTAAGACTATACATATACTAAACACTAACGACCAAATTTACTTTTGCTAAAATTTTAAAGACTAAAACTGTACAGATATTAAACATTAAGGACTAAAACTGCATTTTCCTCAAAACTCGACTTCAAGAACATAATATAAAAAGTATTCTGGTTTTACTTTTTTTTTGAAAAAAAAATAAGAAACTGTATAAAGCAGCGATAAACGAAATAGGAAGGCCATATGTTTCACGAAGGTGTCCTTCGAAAAAATGCAATTTTCGTTTTCAACTGTAGTTTTCATGTTGTATGTGGTACCATCAAGGTTTGTAAAATCGGGATCCCACGTCGAATCGATTTTAATTTCACAGAATCGGATTGTAGGATCGTAAAATCCCACAAAAAACTCTTAAATTTTAACAATCGTAAGATCCAGATCGCAATTTTAACAACCTTGGGTACCATGCTAGGCAGATAAACCAAAAAGTAAATGGACAAGTAGAGAATAAAACATCAAAGCCCCAGTGCCTCGTGTTTTTCGTCCCATCGCAATAATGACTTCATGAGTCTTTTCTACTCGCGAGGAGAAATTATCATGCTTATCGATCTTCACATGCTTCGCGAGGAGTAAAAGTCTTCCTGCCAAAGTAATTTTGCTCCAAAGGTCAACAAACGCAGTCCCTTTCAAATTGACTTGCCATTCCAAATCAAGTTTTAACATGTGATTAGATTCATACAAAAAATTTGTTAAAGTATAGAAAATAGTCGACCAAAACAATCGAGGTGATTGAGAACTAAAAAAGAGTATTTTATAAAATTCGCCAATTATAGATTTCTTTATAATTTTGAAAAGCAACTTTACCTTCTTTTTCTTAACCTCTTTTGACAAACTATTACTAAAATTTATTTGAAAAATATTATCCAAATCACACCTTTTGAGATAGTATTCCATTTTTGCTACTCATTCAGATCTTTTTTCATCAGTACTAAGAGTACGTGTACAAAATTTAAGCTTTTACCATTAATAAATTCCTTGTTTGTCATGGCAACTCAAAAAATAATATACGTACCTTCACAAATAATTTTTTCCTCCCCTACTTGAATTTCTTGGCCTTCTTGATTTATGGCTCAATTATTGACGGAATATTTTTCTCTAATCACTGCTTAACACAAATAATTTTGACAGGATTTTTTAGACCCCTGTCCAACTATGGTCAATTTTTCTTTAATTGTCAACAAATGATCCAGATAGTGGTCCAATTCTCTGATATTTGAGTATTCTATCACAAAATGGACAGGAACGACTCTAGGATCAATTTCGCTTGAATCAAGGGTTTTAATATTATTTGTTAGCACAAAAAATCATGTAGCAGAAGACATTACAATTTTTTAACGAAAAGCGAGAATGCTTACGATAGAAGGGATGGATTTGTCCAAATATATCAAGAGGGGGGAGGGGGGAGGGAGCGAAGTGCCTTTAAAAACAATCTAGGGGGGAAATTGTAACCGAATATATAGTTCATGAAGGCATTTTGCATTTCACCATTTTATCAGACAAAATACACGGACATATGCAAAAAAATTCTAAACTGCAAGGAGTTTTTAACTCAAAATTCATTACCATGAAAAGTCCATACACCAATGGATTTCCTACTGAAAATCCATTTATCATAATTTATTCAATAGCGCGCAGGAGATAACATATTTTACACTAGAACCACGCTTCCATTTATTTATGTTACAGCAAGAACAATTTGCTAATTGTTCCCTTAGATGCTAGCAGCATTTTAGCTTGGAGCTTTAGCTTGATTCAGCAGTAACCATGACACCTATCGGTAAGCTGCCGGATGCACATACAGCCAGGACAACAGCCCCATGGATTGCCTACGCAGGATCCCAAGACGGGTATACAGCTCGGTTCCTGACCATCATGAACTCCAACACCAAGCATTTTTATAATCTGTCCTCCAATTGGCAGCATTTTTCTGGATGCAGTTTTGACAGCATTGGTGGTTTCTGTAGCTTCCCCAGCTTCATCTTGCCCCAGCACCACCACGCCTGCAAAAGAAATTTTTTAAAAAAATCTTAGAAGGAAATTAGCTAGTAATGGATGGTAATTGAGTTCTACTAGTAATTAATACTCTAATTGAATTTAAAGACAAACTAACAATTCAATTGGGTTAAATGCATTAAATCTCCATGAACTTTCACTTATTTGCACTTTACCCCCTAAACTTCTCTAATAGGCACTTTCGTGCCACCCCTCCCCCCAAAAAATGTCCTTGCAATAATTTTTTTACTCTCTCATGATACTATTTCCTTCCTTTCATATTAGATGATACGAATAATTTGAATACTATATGAAATATACTTAGAGAGAGAGAGAGACTATTGTGTTAATTATGATTGTACGTAAATGATAAAATAATATCAGTATGAGAGACTAACTAGATGCAAGGAGCACAAGAACAAGGAAGAAAGACTGATTAAAAGCCATTTGCTGTGAGATTCTAAGTGCATAAACTTTTGCACATATATGTGTATGTATAGTGGTGAATGAAAGGATAGTTGTATCACCCCGGGTCCATTGGACTGTCCCAATAAGTTTTTGATTTAAAAATATAGGTTTAAAATGATTAAATCAAAATTATTAGTAATCCAACGTGCCAAAGCTCATATTTCATTTCAAATCAAAATTATAATAGTGGGATATCTCACTCCTCTAATTTTATAGAACTCCTAATAACTTTTTGAGTTGAAGTCTCGGTTCAAAATAGTTAACTCAAAATTATAAATAATTCAACAAATTGGAACTTATATTACTTTTCTTTCTTCTTTTGACTTCCGATGTGGGATATCTCAATAGAGGGCACCAATTTCACATGTATGATCACAAAAATCATGTTCCGGATAAGATTTCCAGATAAGATGGTTGAATATAAGGCTGCTTGGCAGCAATAATTTCCCTTGCAGGACCACGGGTAGGCGGCAATGATTTCACTTGTATGACCACAAAAAACACGTTCCAAATAAGAGATTTCTGGATGAAAGGGTAGTTGGTGGTTCACAAGCTTTGTCAACACGGTTCCTGATTTGTTTTATCATCTTTAATGAATTTAATTACTAGGGATTTTTCTCGCGCGATGCGTGGGCACCGGGTATATGTTCCTTAAGATTTTTGTAATTTTTCTTGAGAGTACAAATATATTGTTGATAAATACTATTTTTGTTTTTGTACTGATTTAGTAATTTTAGTTGCTTCATTCATACTTTTACGACCTATAAGCTATCATCATATTTTTTGTTAGTTTTTTTTTATTGATAATATAACATTGGATTATGTTTACAGTTGAATGCTTGGCTTTTTTAGCTTATGTTTCCTGTACAATTGCGTCGTTGATCTAAGGTACGGAAAAATTAATCGGTAAACAGGTACTATTCAGTAAGAATGAGAGGAATATCAAAGACTACTGTACTTAAAAGAGGTGGCAAACCTGAAGAATGGTTAGTGGAATTAGAATCCCTACACCATGCATGCTTAGGTATTCTCTTTGAGGAGGAACCTGGTTAAAGACAAGAAGACGCGACGAAAATTTGAATGGTAATATACTAAAAGAATAATCCTCTTTTAACCTTTTGCACAAGTTGAGAAAATGGTAACCTGGCCCTTCGCCTTCCTTTTTTCATTAATATGAGAAGGAGGAGCAGGCGATGCTGATCTTAATGGGAAATCAGCGTTGTACCTTGTATAGTTTGGTCATTGGGGTTCAGAGTAACCAATTGACCAGAAGCAGTAGAAGTTGCAGCTTCTTGAAGCTGCGATGCAAGGGCGTCAACCTCAGATTTGTGCAATTTTTTTTCCCTTTGTCTTTTTTCGCTTGGGGCTCTTGCTCTTCTTCAAGCTCTTGATGCTCATGAATAAGAAGAGGCCGAGAGTCCGAAAGAACCATTTTTTTGAGCTTGTTTGAGTTGTTGAGGAGCAGGAAGGCTCAAGAATTTATTTATTCTTCTTCTTTGGTATGCCTCCCTTTGTTTAGCCAGACGAATTTCTTTTTCTTGAGAGGATAATGCAGCGTATTGTTTCTTTGTTTTTTTCACTTATCGCATCAAAATCAGGAACATTAAATTTAGACAGGCTCATCCTACCAAATCGCGCAGCATTAATACATAAAATCGCGCAAGGTTATGTGCTAAAGGCAATCAAAAACCTAAAAGCATAGAAACAACAGAACTAATGAATATCTAATTAATTGCGAAAGCAAAAGCACAAGGCACGACACATCAAGGCAGTAAAATAGTAATTGGGAAAATAAAAGCTGAATATGGCTACAGTTTAAAAACTAAGGCTAAATAAAAGTACAAATATGCATATTGTTAAATAGTAGTAGAAAACATAAAGAGATACCAGTAAGCTTAAACCTAGATTTTGTGACCAGTATGAACAGGAAGCAAGACCAGAAGAAGAACCTGCTTAAAAAATATGGTGGAAAAGCAAGAATTTTTAAAAAGTTACAGACAAACAAGAATACAAGTGAAAAGGCAAAAGACCTTGAACACAAGAAAATAAATATGCTAAAAAAACACCAAGAAAATGCAGCTTCCTATCCTATACATGATATCATCAGCTTGGTAGTAAAAAGCGAAAGGGGAAAAAAGGATCTAACCAAAAAATACAGATTAATAACAAGTCTACATGCTAACTGAAACTAAATAGAAAATTAGTACGAGCATATGAGTAGTAAAAAACCAGAACATTCACAAGAATCATATGCATGTTAAAAATGATATGATGATACTAAAGGACTAAACATAATTCATTAAGAAAAAGATGATGAGAGTTGAATGAATACACTGGCAGCAAAAAGAGATTGAAAACATTGGAAGTACAATCATGCCCATTTTGTCAAAAGTCATTCATTTATATAATCAGATGTTTGACACCTACAAGTGCATGTACATTCATTTATAATCACTTTGTGCAGCCATACAGGTCCACACAGGAAAGATACTCTTCACCTAGTAAAATCATGATGGTTTTAGCTTGTAGGTTGTAAGACAAAAATGGTTACCAATCAAAACATGCTTGTGAATCCCATTTCACAGACAACACTTGATTTATCATTGTGGACCAGAATTTATAACCCGAACAAAAAAAAAAGGAACCACGTGGTGAAGAAGTGGCCAAATGTGTATAGGCTCAGGACAAGCTTATCATCAATTTTTTGAAGTAGATGAAAAATTATTCCATGCATTAATTAATTCCGTACGATGAAAAATGGTGGACAATCACTCATAACTACATCCAAACTATATTAGGTGATTGTCACACTCATAAATTTGTTTGTAAATACCATTTTTTTTAGGTGATTGTCACATCGTGGACTTATGAGTGGAAGTTTTTGGCTAAAATAATCTACTTTTCAAAAAATAATTTCAAAGTAACGCTCTTTCAGTTTTTATTCCCTTATTAATCTAGTTATTGCCATGTAGACTCCCCGTCAAAGGAAAAAAATAACTTATAAATTTTTTGTTTATATATTACACAGTTTTTCTTTATTTAGTGCTCTAAGGACATTCTATAAACAAATTAAAAAAGGAAAGTGGATCCATAATTAGTGTTTTAAAATTGTTGATCACCCTCCAAATTGCAATGATTTTGTCGAAGAACTTTTTTTTTCTGCCATTATTCCTCCCTAGCTTTGTTCTTGATTATTATATCACAAGTTCCTTTCTTTTTTTCCTTGTTACTTGCAATTATATATATGGTAGTCTCCTAACTTTGTAAATTTTAAGAAGTTTTCAAAAACTCAAATTATTTGAAGTACGAGTAAACATTTCAAGATACATAATAATCATAGTTTACGTGAACTATAAAAATTTCACTATAAGAGGAAAGAAAATTTGAAAAAAAATTCTTTTGCATTTTTTGACTTATCAAAAGAGAATACATTCCAAAAAAATAGGAGAGAGAAAATATAACTAGATCAGTGTTAGTATCAAAATTAACACGCTATATGAGCCAATCTAATTTGAGAAATACTAATTAACTCAATAATATATAGAGAAATATTTTTATTTATCTTTAAGATTGTACATAAGTAGCAAAATTTGAACTATTGAAAGGTTATTAAAAATCTATTGATGTGGATTGTATCTCTTAATATAAGATGGAAATGTGAATACTTTCTATACTCAAAGTCCACATGGCAACAAGTAGGTTAATAAGGGAATATATTTTGAAAGTGCATTAGATTGGGAATAGTTTTAAAGAATGAGGTTATTGTGGAAATAAACTAAAATGGTTTGTGGAAACAAGTCCACGATGTAAATACATGAGATGGAAATAAATCTGCCATAAAACAGATTTATAAGTCCATAAATACATGAGCTGTTTATAGATTTAACTGCAATTTAAATGGTTGCATTTAAATCTATTGCTGTTGAATGCAATTATGAGTGGTTTAAATCTATAGCAGCTAAAATTTTTTTAATGAAATACCCTTCTGTCATAAGGCCCACAATCGAGCCCCACAATTGGACAGTCAAAATCAACATTTAAGGAGGGATGGTTAACAGGTGTCGAGTCTGTATAATAATAAATATTTACTCAAATAATATATAGATTTTGTGTACAGTAGTAAGTAGGGTTGAATCCGTAGGAATTGGGGAAATTCATTTTCTCTTAAATTCAAAGTTTGGGGGGATTTTCATAAGAATGGAGGTAGCTAAACAGCTCAAGTAAAAATAAAAATAAATAAATAAATAAAACTGATGACAGTTTATTATGATTGAATCAATAATAAATAAATGCTAGCCATGGAATAACTTGGAAAATGGTTCACTCAATTGATCATTGATGCAATGATAATTTCGATTATTAACTGATAAACAAGTTATAACCAAACAAACGATAATAATCAATTTCTCCTTACTGTATCGGTGATTAAGGTATGACTATTAATCGCTACTCTATTCGAGAAATAATCTTAAGTACGATCGTAGAATTCAATTTCCTAATTACTTTACGAACTAGATAAGCCCTGTTTTAATCAAATAACACGCTACGAGAGTTATTTCAAATTAACTCATATACTCCCATGATACAAACCCAATCACGTCAATTACCACTATTTTAAAGCAATTAAATAATTATAGATTTAATACTTTAATTGGCTATAGGCTTCTTGTCATTGGATTATGTTTACAGTTGAATGCTTGGCTTTTTTGGCTTATGTTTCCTGCACAATTGCGTGGTTGATCTAAGGTACGGAAAAATTAATCGGTAAACAGGTACTATTCAATGTTTACATGTTAATAAAGAATGAGAGGAATATCAAAGACTACTGTTTAAAAGAGGTGGCAAACCTGAAGAATGGTTAGTGGAATTAGAATCCCTACACCATGTATGCTTAGGTATCCTCTTTGAGGAGGAAGGAACCTGGTTAAAGACAAGAAGACATGTTGAAAATTTGAATGGTGCATATAACATATAATATATGCTAAAAGAATAATAGCTTGAAATAGTAACAAGCCACACCTTTTTCACAAGTTGAGAAAATAGTAAACTGACCATTCTTTTTTGTTTTTTCATTATTATGAGAAGGAGAAGCAGGCGATGCTGATTTAAATGTGAAATCATTGCTGGTTTAGACTTCAATGTTAGTTAAGATTTCTAGTTGTTTGGATTGTCATTTTTCTTCCAAAAAAATGTTAAACACATTTTTCAATCATATTTTTATGTCATATATCAAATTGTTTCATATAATTTTTTATAAAAACTTTAGAAAATAACAATCCAAACGTAAAGCAGGCCTTATTGGATTGCCATGGACATTAGACTATGTGTGCGCACATTTAAGAGAGCGTGTATTTGGTTTCTGAGTTTGTGTTTGCTGCATCTTACACACTCATGGCTCAGAAGCCAAACCAAACATAAAACTAACAAGATTAATAACGAATACGTGAAGAAAAAATTCTACTAGAATTTGTAGAATAAATGAAATGGATTTACAAATAGCTAGACCTTGTATAGTTTGGTCACTGGAGTCCAGAGTAACCAATTAACCAGAAGCAGTAGAAGTTGCAGCTTCTTGAAGCTGCGATGCAATGGCGTCAACCTCAGATTTGTGCTTTTTTTTTCCTTCGTCTTTTTTCGCTTGGGGCTCTTGTTCTTCTTCAACCTCTTGATGATCATGAATAAGAGGCAGAGAGTCTGAAAGAACCATTTTTTGAGCTTGTTTTGAGTTGTTGGGGAGCAGGAAGGCTCAATAATTTATTTATTCTTCTTCTTTGGTATGCCTCCCTTTGGCATGCTTACTCCTAGAGGTAAACTAGGGATGCTTACTCTCCATTGTATAATTTTGAGCTTTGAAATTCCTTCAATTGATGGGGATTTCAAATCCAAATTCAGTCAAATCCCTCTCAAACAGATCCTCTGAAGATCTTTCCTACCCCGCTCATCATTTTGTTACGGTTTTTTCGCGGGTCAAATGATTGTAGAAATATGGTCATACAACAATGAAATGGTATACCCTCGATCCTTATTTCTTAATGCTTTTGAGTTCCATACTTCCTCTTAGTTTCTTTCACATTGAACTTAATCAGTAGGGGCAATAATCAAGTAATTATGAAGTTTTAGATTTGACTCTCAAATTCTTCCTCTATGCTTTTTTTCTTAATTAGAGTCTCACTTGAAAAATTGGAGTACAAAAATTTCTGTTTTTTATTCTTTTATTTATTTATGTTTGTGGAGCTTTAACTTCCCATACATATACAAATCTCTAGTGCCTGAAATTGCTGCTATTTCACGCACAAATTTATTTTTTATAAAGGAAGTGTTCATTTATATGGCAATAGGCCCTAAAACTAGTCTCTCAAAAAAGATCTTTTGGTACATAACTATAGTCCCATGCGCTGCTGAATAACTTTGAACTAACCATTTTGAACTCATGATTTCTATTTAAAAAGTTATTGAGCCAGTCCAGTGGACCTAAGGTGGCATAAATGGTATCAAAACAAACCTAATGCGGTTTTTGCTTGGGATGAGTTTGGGACCAATGATGTTATAGTTCTAGCTACAAAAGTGAGTTAAGGAGTTGAGTGTTGTGTGGGACTAAATGCCATGCTCAACAGGGGTAATTGCTAAAACTTGTGAGACTAGGTGCCATGTTGAACGGAGACCATCACTAGAATTTGTACAAGTTACCTCTAGAATTCATGCACAACTAAGTGGGCACTTTGGATTGTGATCAAACTTTATGAGAATGCAAAGTTCCTAAGATGGGTAAGTGAGATGTCTCGACATGGGAGAAGAAAACAATTGGTATACAACTCTAGACCTATGGATTACTGAATTACTTTAACTCAACCATTTTGATCTTGTGGTTTGAATTCAAAAAGTTATTAGGTCAGTTAAGTAGATCTAAGATATTACAAATGGTATCAGAGTAAATTTTACATGGTCTTTGCATGGAATAAGCCTAGGAGTAGTGATATTGAGACTAAGTGCCATATTGGACGAGGATCATGTCTAGAATCTTGAGAAGTAAGTATTATATTGGACGGAAACCACCTTTAAAGTACACACAAGTAACCTTGAGAGTTCACATGAGATTAAATTTAAGTGGATAATTTGAATTATGACCGAACCTTGTGAGGACACAAAGTTCCAAAAGTGTAGCGAGTGAAATATTCCACATTGGAAGTGGGAGAAAGAAATAATTGGCATATAACTCTAGGCCCATAGGCTACTGAATAATTTGGATTGATCATTTTATCTCATAATTTCAGCTCAAAATGTTATTGGCCAGTCTAGTGGACCCGAGGCCTCATACAGGAACAGTTTCATATTCAATCGCTTGCCAAAATCCTATCTTAGCAATTGCCAAGATCAATCAGTGATTTTTTGGCATCAAGCTCTGTACAAATGCGCACCATACTGGGTCGCACCATTGAAACTGTAGCTGCATCAAGCTTTAAAGTCTCTCCAAAAAACTTACCAATTGAGTATAAAGTGACTTTGTTAAAACCATGAATAGGCAGACGATCGAGTTTTATCCAAACCGAAACTATAGAGGATTTTATGTCAACATTGAAATTCGGACTCCACTTAAAATCTCTCATAGAAAACCCTTATCGGGTACAGTACTCCTCTGATTCAAGCAGAATTGAGAGATGCCAGGGTCTGAGAGGCCTAGCGAAAAGAAACCTCTAAAACCCGTGGCAAGAAAGTCTTTCCAAAGCTGTTCCACACTCGGCCTCCCTCGAGAGAATTTACGAACTATAGAGAATTTAGCAGGAACAACAAAAGCTTGAATGTCTTCTCCTAAGAAATAATACCGCAGGTTTCCCACGGTGCACATCTGCTTTCTTGATTTGCGGTGAAGAGAGTTGTTGAGAAGAAAGAACATCAGCAAATGAACATTTGGAAGGAAATGATGAGAAAGTTGCTTGCCAATCCCAAACTGGAAGGCATCCATGAAATGTCCTCTTGGGTAGATGATTGGCATTCAGGGCCTCACAAGTTCCATTTTATTTTATTTTCGGGTAAATTGACAATTTTGTTGGCATATTAAATCAAGACTCAAAATTAGAAATTTTCATGTTATTATTTAGTAGTGTTTTAGTCAAGTTAGAGTTTTAGTAATTCTGTTGGAGTCAAGTTATGGTAGTTTTATTTTGTAGGAAATAAGTGTCTTATTAGGAAATTTCTTATGGTTGTAACATTTGTTTTCCAAGTCCTCTAGTTTATAAATATAGAGTCATATTATTGTATTAGTTGAGAAGAGTAAAAGTTGAGAGTCTTATTATTATGGTGTGCAATTAATGATATATTGTTGAATTTTGTTCCTCTTCTCCTACACATACTTTTATGTGTGTAAATTGCCTCCTCATATGCATTGATTTTATGAAATTTATCTCCTATAGATTTTTGGTGAATTTTTTGAGTTCTACAAATTTTAAATTTTGTTACTCCTTTTTCTAACTTCGTTATATCACATTTAAATTTTTGTGATATTGTTTCTCAACTCAATTACGTCAAAGTGTAAACTTGTAGAAAATGAAACTTGTGAAGCCCCATGATTGAGGATATGCTGATGTGATCTCTTCTATCATCTTTATCAAATTATTCCATTTTCTATGCTGCTTGTAAGTGATGCATTTTATTTGTAAATCTACAGCATCTCGGCTTTTATTTGTAACACCTTCTCAGTTGTAGGAGGAAGAATGATTGAAACAAGGGTGTTCACGAATCGAGCTGCTCGTGACTCGCGAGCGGCTCGAGTATGAGTTTGACTCGAGTTCGGTCAATATCGAACTCGAACTAATTAAGTCGAGTTCGAGCTCGAGTTCAAAAACATTAAACTCGTTGGACTCGCGAGCTCGATTATATATATATATTTATTTTTTATTTTTTATTTTAATAGTAAAATTATGTATATATCCCTAATATTTTATTATTTATTAAAAAATTATTTTTTTTTATTTTTTAAACTCGAGTTCGAACTTGACATTTTGAGTTCATCGAGTTCGAGTTCGAGTTCGAGCTTCATAAAATTAACTGGAGGTTCGACTCGATTAAACCAAAATTCGACTCGACTCGTTTGCACCCCTAATTGGAACCAAACATGACAAACATGCCCAATCCCCTTTTCACTATTGGGCTAATTAGTTACCATGGGATACAACCTTAATCAGACTCAAGATTTCACTGCAGTTTTTTGGAGCCCTTAATTATGGTAAACCTTAGCCAGGAGGATAACTTATTCTATACCTGGTCAATAATTCATTCTAATCTGTTTTTGAAAAAAGAATTACCCTATAATGTCAGATTTCAACAGAAAAAGAATTGCTATTCGATCGTCACAATTTTCAAGAAATTCAGGAAATATATTACACTGCAATATATGATCAGGCGAGGAGAAAATTTTCCTTACCTGGATACGTTACAGGTAAGGTCTGAGTTTTGCAGAAATTTTAAAAGGATTTTCATTCTTTCCTCTGTAGAATCTACCCTCAATGTGAATTCTTGAAATCAATGTTCAAGGTTGATTGTCAAACCACAAAAAATTTCTTGAATGAAAACTCTTGGTTTGATCCGTATAAATTTTCCGCACCTAGTCCCCTTCAAATTGCATGAGCCTGTGTCTAATAGTGTAAAGTTAAAATAACAATAATAGTAGCAGGAAATATTTTTATACAAATTTCATTTGAGTAGTTCGTCACTATGTACTTTCTCTACGGGAAAGCCTCGTGATAAAACATGATCATTTAAATGTGCCAAAATATGACAACAATAAAGCACACTTTCTCCTTTCTGACAATGAGTTGCAACAAAAAATAACTTTGTTGTATCAAAAAAATGACATCTACCAGGAATTTTTCCAGACTGCAAGGAATCTTAACTGATATCCCATTACCATGAAAATTCCAAATAGCAAAGGATTTCAACTGAAAATCCATTACCAAATTTTTTTATTGATCAGCAGGAAAGTACATATTACATTAAACGGGCGACTAGATCGGGCAGAGGAGGAGGGGAGGAGGAGAGAATGGATAAAAAAAGAAAGAGGTGGCCAACACCAAAAGAGGTTGCCGGTGTTGGTGGGGAGAAAGAAAGGGAAAAAAAAGGGGGGGCGTCAGCCGGCGGCGGAGGTGGTGGTGTATTGAGGTGGAAGGAGAAAGGAAGAAGGAAATTTTTTTTTTTTTTTTTTGTGTTTTGTGTGTTTCAAAGTGTGTAGTTTAAAATTTTTGAAAATTTTTTTTTAAGATTATTCTGGTTAAAATGGTTAAAAAATTTGTAGAAGTTAAATTTAGGGGTTAATTCCACTTTGTCCCCCCAAACTTTGGACGATTACCCACTTAAGTCCCTAAACTTCAAAATGGGACACTTAAGTCCCTAAATTTATAAATACCTCCCACTTAAGGAAAATTGTTAACAAATCATGAATGCCGTTGGTGGTCGAAGTGTCCCATTTTATGAGGGTTTAGGGATTAAAGTGTCCCTATTTATAAGTTCAGGGACTTAAGTGGGAGGTATTTATAAGTTTAGGGACTTAAGTGTCCCATTTTGAAGTTTAGGGACTTAAGTGGATAATCGTCCAAAGTTTGGGGGGACAAAGTGGAATTAACCCTAAATTTAGCCAAAAACTTCTTTGGGAAACAGCTTTGACTATTCTTGTACTTTCCCCTCATGGTACAAATCTTTATGCAAAAGGTACAACCACCGTTACGAGATTTAAGTTTAAAGAGTCCCCGTAAAGTAACTTGCCTCATCTTCCACAGATTATTCCCTAAAGACTGAAGGTCAAGTCTGTCTTCTCTTCTTCTCCTGAACTGGAAAGCTCGGCCTTCATCGATCATCGTTCCAGATGCAAATTCTCCTAACCTGAGGAGGTAAGGTACTTCTCTCTCTAATATACTTCTGAAATGGATTATCCCTGCTCTATAATTTTCCGAATGATGAAAGGATTTTTGTGGGTTTCGTTTCAATTCTTTGAATTTCAAGAAATTACCCCTTTTATATCGTTTTGTTAATTGCGTTTAATTGGGCTTAATAATCTTTTAATCCTTTTGTGATTTAGATCCATTTTGTTTTTGATTATAGTATATGATGTCATGAGTCAATTTTAAGCCATCATGGGAATTATTAGAGAGATAAGTGAATTTGATTAATGAAGTGGAAAGGTTTGAGATTAGTGTTCTATTCAGGTAAAAAGGAAAGAAGAAAAAAGTGCCGGTGTTATTGAGTTTAATTACAAGTTTACAACGAGGAAGTGTGTTAATGCAATGAAGCATAGGGGTTTTATTGTCTGATTCACGTGGTTAAAAAGTCTAGGGAGAGTGTTTTCAATGTGTATGGGAGTGCCAATAACAAATTTTCGCAGAGTAATTGCGTCAGAATATGTGATATTGCTGATTTCAACAATGGAGAATACAGTATGGAAAATGCCATGCTACGGCTATTAATAGAAGTGGAAATGAATGGTGAGTAACTAGTGTGCCTTCTGAGAAGTTTTGGAGAACGCTGTCTGAGAAGTTGGTTGCAGTAACTGAAGAGGGATGTGTGAAGGTAGAATGGGATAGGTGGGAATTGAACTCATGTTTTAAGGCAAATGACAACAATCATTAACCATTGAAGCATGTTTTAAGTTGTGCCTAATAACTGGTTTTGTTTTATTCACGAAATATGTCTTACACATCTATAAATTCTCATGCTTGTAATGTAAATTACTGTAAGGCCTCAGCCAGTTTGTTTTGATTACGATATCATTTCTTGAAAATTTGTTTAAGCAGGGATGAAGTTACGAGGTAATGTAACTGTGAGTAGGCTTAGGAATTTCTTCAGGCATGCTTGATCAATTTATATTTGAAAAGGAAGGTTGATTAGAATTGAGAAACGTATAAAGTAGCCAAGAGCAACACTGGCCCCTACTTCCAAATCCATTAAGTTGTGTACTACGACTTACACAACTTATCCAACATGGTGGAGATGAAGCAACTAGAAACATCCCCAAGCAATATCACATGCCAAAACCTCCCTTTTCTGCTCTCCTCTTTCGTGGACACTTTCGTTGACTTTTCTGTGAGCGGTGGGCTCTTCCTGTTACCTCAGGGCCTGAATCCAGAACCAAAAAGCAATCCTTATTTTAATTCCAATAGTGTTGACCCCAAAAGCAATCCTGATTTTAATTCCAATAGTGTTGACCCCAAAGTTTCAACCACATTGCAAACCATCTTCCCGGCTCCTACTCGGCTCATAGCCATTGGCGATCTCCATGGTGACCTTTCAAAGGCCAAGCAAGCTCTCCGCCTTGCAGGCCTTGTTAATGGTGAGGATCGCTGGTGTGGTGGCTCCAGCACTGTGGTACAAGTTGGTGACATCTTGGATCGTGGTGGTGATGAACTGAAGATAATGTACTTGTTTGAGAAACTGAGAAGAGAAGCAGTCAAGGATGGGGGAACCATTATTACTATGAATGGGAATCACGAAATTATGAACATTGATGGGGATTTCCGTTTTGCAACTAAAGAGGGTTTGGAAGAGTTCAAGGATTGGGCTATGTGGTACTGTGTCGGGAATGACATGAAGAAGTTGTGTGAGGGGTTTGGTGGCCCCACAGAGGACCCTTTTGACGGAATCCCTCATGAGTTTTCTCATGTTAAGCCGGAGCTTCTGCGTGGTATTAGAGCACGTATAGCTGCATTAAGGCCAGAGGGACCAATTGCGGAGAGGTTTTTGTCAAGAAACCAGACAATTGTAGTGGTAGGCGATTCTGTTTTTGCACATGGAGGGCTTTTGCCTAATCATGTAGAGTATGGGTTGGAGAAGGTGAATGAGCATGTGAGGGATTGGATTCTTGGGGTGAGGGACAATGTTGCTAGGGAGTTAGTTAAGGGCAAGGATTCCATTGTTTGGACAAGGAAGTACTCCCATAAGGTGGGGAAACATTGTGATTGTTCAACTCTTGAATATGTTCTGAACACAATTCCTGGGGCGAAGAGGATGATTATGGGGCATACTATTCAGCAAGGTGGCATTAATGGAGCTTGTAGTAACAGAGCGATCAGGATAGATGTGGGTATGTCAAAGGGATGCGGCAATGGATTGGCTGAGGTATTGCAGATTAATGAAAATTCTCAGATCACGATCTTGACGTCAAATCCTTTGTATCAGAGAAAGAATGAGACTTTGGGTGCTAATCTACAAGATGAACTTGGATCCGTAATCCCTAAACAAGGGCAGAAGCAAGTTGAGGTGCATGCTTAATTCTTGATTTCAAGAAACTCTAAGCAAATGCATTTGTTCGAACTTGGAAACCAAATATTGATATTTACTAAATTTATTTGTAGATCACCTGTGATTGTACAGTTGTTAAAAATCTTATTCACAGTTTATTAGCATCAAGCTAAGTTTATTCACGAAATCATAATTATCCACCGTTACTGTCTGAATCTCTGTCCAGCATTCTTCTGTCTTTTTTCATATCTTGCCTTTCATGTTTTCCCTTATTGTCATAAAGCTATTAATGAATTTTTTGATGCACTTCATGCTTTTCTTTTGATTTACAACTTGTATGACTAACATAATTTACTTCCAACATGTCCCTTTTTCGTGTGTGTTTTGATGTATCTAGCTTAAATGGCTTTTTCATGCTGCAATATGTATGCTCTATTGGGTTCCTTTTACTTATTTCAAAGAGAGAATGCAGAGTTCTTGAGTTTGATGACAAACTCATTATAGCATTCCTGATTCAAGCCAATGAACTAACAAGCAATTGTTGGCAGCTAGACTAAGCTAACAATATGTTGATTACAATATTCAAGACGATTACTTCTGGTTAATGTAGTTGAGAATTTTTAGAGATATTTCAGAGTTTTGTGCAGGCTGACTATTCTCTCCATTCTGCCATCAGGATCCTTTTATGAGTACCATTAAAAAGGATATGGTTTTGCTGGATATCTTGTGCCACAATCTGTTAGTGTGTACGGGATTTAGTAGTCGAACTGCTACCCATTTTTTATCAATATAGTTATATCTCATATATCTCATATTGAATCTACACCAATATATGTGTATGTATGTAAAGCCTTTCCAAGGTACGCTAGTAATAACTGTGAAGCATTAGCATGATGAGTTGAGCTTCTGATTTCATCAGAGAGAAGCTAAAGAATCACCACAACATTTTCCCAGACAGACGTAAATAGGAAAAATACATGCACAATCACCCTTACAATCTCTAGGGTTATGAACACAGGAGCTACCGCAAGGAAGAGCTCCATCACCTCTTGGATTGGGACCAACTAATTTTTCAGGACAAAAGTTATAATTTGTGATCATGCAAATGCTTTTGGTTAAATTCTTCCTACTTTTAAGCAGTTTCCTGGAGGCTAATGTACTTGGCTGCAGCGTTTCTCCTGCCCCTATTCCCTCTGGAAATTGGTAAACTGCGCAAAATATATATATATATATATATATACACACACACACACACACACACACACACACACACACACACAGAGGTAGGAGACTCTAAGCAATGCTAGAAATTTTGCAATTTTGACATGATGAAGAGGTAAGGCTTACTTGAGACTGGGAACAAAAGGATAGGCAAGAAAGCAAGCTTAGGCATGTTAATTTATTTGTATTGGCTTTTAGGTTGTGATTTATTTGGTTTAATTTGGGGCGATTATTTATACTAACAGGGTGTGACTATGAAGTTTAGGTCATTTCAGCTGTTGAATCAGAAACTGAGTTACTGAATTTGATCACATTAAAAGGCATGATTACGATCACTGCAAAGTTGTTTCCAATTTTCCAACTTTGAAGCAATCATATTTTTATTTTTTTTAGGGGTGACCCGTAAGGAGTAGACCCAGTAGAGTATTCCCCTCTACCCTCCACAACTTGCTGGCAGCAAGATTCGAACTAGGGACCTAAGGCTCCATCTTCAGCAACCTCAACCACCAGACCAAGTCCCGGAGGGCTTTGAAGCAATCATATGATTTTAAGCAAGTTCTTTATATGAATAAAAACCATGGAATGCAAGTCACGAATCTTGGACACACTTAGGCGAACTAGACATGAATGCAACCCCTAAAAATACCATGGTTCACCTCTCAACCTAGCTTTTTTATGAGTCCATTTATATCTCAAAGGGGTGTGAAATAGTGTATCCCTTTGGTTTAAACGTTGGAACCACTCCTTTTAACTCCTTTTGATCTAGTTGGATTCTCCCCTAAATAGGTTAGGTTAGAGTAGAAGTAGAAATAGTGCATGAAACTAGCACAAACACAAGTTTTTACATGTCGTATTTTTAATCGCTAATATTCTATTACACATCGTGTTCTTTCAGTTTCCACTTACGCCAATTTAATTTTTGAAGCATGTTATACATATCAAATGCATCATACCTTGCGATATATTCCCTAAAAAAAATATATCATCCGGTATGACATAATTCACATAAGAAATTGTATCAAAAATTTAAGACGACAATGAAAGGAGCAGTGTATTGAGTTATTTTGGGTGAAAGATGTCAACACATACTTTACAACTTAAAAATTTAGCCGCATATATTTCAATGGAGAGTTTTTTTTTAAAAAAAAAATCCACCACCCCCCCCCCCAACAACTCCAAAGACAAAAAAAAAAAAAAGGGTTTCTAAAGCAAATATTGTGCACGATTAATATTTCAATAATTTTGTATGCACAGTCAATGTATACATGAGCTAGTATAGATACACGTCGCGTAATCTAATTTCAAATTTGAAATTTACTTTTTTGTATAAGTGGCATACATGTACACCTGTTAGCGTAAAAATTTCACTACACTGATAGTGAATAAAAACTTAATCCTTATTATTTATCTACAATTGTTACAAATACGTTCTTTTTTGTCCCGCGCCTTCCGTTATCCAATGTCACGCCTATTACATTAACCACTAAATATAGAAAAGTAGTCACTTTTTTTTTTTGCAGCAAAACCGTTTTTCAAAAACAACTTTTAAGCCAATCTTAGCCATTAACCGTTGATGATGATCTTTCCAACCCCTCTTATGCTCCTTTTTGCTGGTCATATCCTAAAAATTATGGGGGTTATGATAGTAACAAAGAGCTAACTGGAGAGTGGAGACACAAAAGCATTTCTTTTTTCTAAGTAAAAATCCCATTAATTCAAATCCGCAATTGCACCACCAGCTCTCAAGCCCAACCAATCAAAGAAATTTGTACTAGACTCTAAAGGCCCATAATTTAAAATGGCAACCAGCAAGCTTAACCCTAACTTTTGGGCCACAAAATGAATGTAATGGACCTTCTCCACCCCAGCAGCCCACCTTCTCCAGTATAGGGCTATTTTTGTCTGTCCACACTGGGCTAGGGTTTGATTTCAATCAGTTTGTTTTTCCTATAAATTAAGCTCAAATCGCATTTCTGATTTCCAGGTCTTCTTCTTCCAAGCTTCATCCGTTCAGCCGCTTTCTTGTTGCTCTATTTTCCTTCATTTTTTTTTCTTTCTTTCTTTCTCAAACTAATTTGTTCTTTGTTTCTCTTTTTCTCTTTATTTCCTTAAATTAATTTTGTTGTGGGAGAAATTGGGGAAAAAAGATTTTAAGCCAATTTGCAGAGCAAGGGCGTCAATTTTTACGATGACGATTCTCTTGCATTGAAGGTTGGCGATAGAAATCGTTACAGCGATTCTCCGTGCCTTTCAGATATTCGGTTCCCGTTTTGATTACGGCCTCGAACAAGTCGCTACATTGCTAAAACGCTTTTCCCCCCATCTCTTTGTTAATATGCAAATAAACAATATGCCTTTAAAAGTTTTTTTTTTAATTAAAGAAAACGGGTTTACTTTTACCGATTTCTTGCTTTTTAGGATAAGAATTTCTTGGTTTTTTTTTTTAAGATTCTAAATAATGTATACCGGTTATGGTGTTTTGTTTTTTCGTTTTTTTTTTTTAATTTGGTTTTTTTGGTATTTTGGGAATTGATGAATGCATATGTAAACTAATTTCGTTGGGGAAATAACATTAGAAACCAAAAATGATGAACGAAAAGAAAGGATAGGTATTAAGCCACGTGTAACTATGAAGAACAAATTTTAAATCAAATTCAATACTGGCTTAAAATCATTTGCAATTGAAATTGAATACTTGATAATTACTTGCAATTCAAATTGAATATTGGGTTCTGTTCCTTTTCTTTAATGATCCTGAAAATATAGGGAAAAAAAAACTACGAATGTTATCCAATTTATATCATGATTCAATGATAAATTGTTTCTACTAGTCTTGTGGATTTTTCTCGATTCACCAGCCACCTAGAAAAGGGAAATTACTGCTAGCAAATCTCTGGATTCCTAGTAAATCTTAGGTGTAAATCACTGCATTTACCATTTTCATTCCTACCTCTCGTCTCATTTTGTTACTATTTCTTCTGAAATGAATCTGCTGTTTGAGGGATTGTATAACATTAAGGGCATCGCCTTCAATGGGGATTTTAGCAAAGTTGCTTTAGCAATGGGCTAATGTCAATAGTCGTTGCTCTTGCTACAAATGGATATATAGCCTCTTGGCATTTAAATCTACTCCATGTGCTTCAACAGTTATAAACTGGAAATCAAAACCATTCAATCTTCATATCTGTTTACAGTGGCTTGTAAAAGTTGATGGATTGACTCTCAACCTGTGTAGAAAAGAGTCTTCAAAAAATAGCCTCAAACAATATGACATTTAACCAAATTCTTTGGTCAAGAATTGTCTCTATGGCACCCGTCCTCTATATGGTAACTTGTAGCCTTGAAAATTATACTCCATATTCTTCTATTATATATCTATCGCTATTCATACACCTAAATACCAAATTTTCATTTGGTTGAGAATTTGGATTGTAGATGGCATTTCCATTACCAAAGATAAACCAACACAAGGAAAAAAAGTTATAAATGATTAAATTATCTATATGAAGACTCACTGGTTCCTCCTTGTTTTTCAAAAGCTTAAGTGGATTCGATTTTGATTATTGTAGCAAGTCACAACGTGCTCTTGAAATCATAAGTTTTTTTTATAAAGATTCTTACAGATTGCTCACCAATTCAATTCTCACATCTATAGAAAAGGGATTCGAACATATGATTTTTTGTGATAAAATAGTTTTATCCTTATCAAGTGAGTCAATTTATGTCCGAAAAAGAAAGTGCCATTTTCCATGTCGCAAAGGGAACATCTTAAACGTTTTACATTAAAATCTCAATATTGACCCC
Organism: Coffea eugenioides; assembly: GCF_003713205.1. Classification (NCBI taxonomy): domain Eukaryota; kingdom Viridiplantae; phylum Streptophyta; class Magnoliopsida; order Gentianales; family Rubiaceae; genus Coffea; species Coffea eugenioides. Next base: position 41,792,875 of record NC_040037.1, read on the forward strand.
ATTCAACATACGATTTGTCATTTTGCCAAATTTAATGATGCACATGTCTGTTCTTTCCGCTTGAAGGTGACAGCATTGCGTTTGGAGAAACTTTTATCGAAGTGACTCGTTGTCGATATAGTTTTCACATCATATTAATGTCTTTAAATTTAGGTGCACTAGTAGCAAGTAGGGCTATAGATAAATGAAAGCCATTCAAACTATTCATGAGTTTGCATGATCAAAATTTGAGTTTTTATATGTATTGAATAAAGTCAAGCATTATCAGCTCAAATAAATTGATTAGCTCCAACTCAAGCAAGTATATGGAGGGTTTGAAACCTCAAAAAACAAATTTCTTTCCATCCTGAAAGTGGAAAATATCAAAATCACACCAAAAAAGTGGAAAATACAAGGATGAAATACCAAAAATCACATTATACCAGGACTGAAATACAGTCCAAGATACCAGGACTGAAATACAGATGGAAAGTGGGAGGGATTGTAAGTAGGTTGTTACTTTGATCTTGGACTGAAACCTAGGACATGTAACAATCTTGTAACAATCTGAAACCTAGGACTGTATTGAAATAATCCTGGTACAAGGACTTGTAACAATCTTGGACTGAAACCTAGGACTATATCTAGGATTGTAACAATCTTGGACTGAAACTTAGGAATGAAATATAAGGATGAAATTTTTTTTCACTTTTCTTGAGACCTTTGAAAATATCAAAATCACATTAAAGTGGGAGGAATTGTAAGTAGAAGATCTTAAATTCAACATCTCTCACTTACAGAGAGAGAGAGATGTGAAAAAAGATACAGTCAAATGCTAATGAAAATAGTAATATGAGCAAAAAAGTATGAACTTTTGAAAAGACAGATAGAATTCTATAATTTTTAATAAGTCCCAGTAAACCTGTCACATAGATCTGTCAAATTTAACTTCAAATGGTAATTCAAAATAGTAGTAATAAATATAAGTTCAAATAATAATAATGAGAATAATGTTGTAATTGGATTACATCTGTGCAAGGCCTAGGGGCTGAAAAGTCAAATAACAATAATTGAAGCTTATCCACCAATGCTAAATCGAGTCCAATTTGGTTCGCTCTTGAATGCAGCCCAACGACACATCCAAAGTGAAGGAAATGAAAGCTCATCAATTCACAAAGACAGTCCCGTGTCAGTGAGGCCTATCCTTATCTGACACGTATAAATAATGGGCTCTGTTTTGGACCAAAAAAATATTTAATCCGTTTGGATTAGTTTATTTTTCAAAAACAAGTTTTTTAAATACAATATTACAAAAATATACAAACAAAACAACTAAAAAAACATTTCATACATAAAATACATCAAAAACAACTCACAACTATACATAAAAAATTTAAAAAATAAATAAATTCTACAACATTTTCTACCAATCACCATCACCCATCACCACCGCCACCACCCCCACCCACCATCTACTATCGCCACCACCCCCCTCTCTCAATTCTACCTACCACTGCTACCATCCCCTCCCTCCCTCTTTCTCTTCCCCCTCCCTTTTCCTCCTTTGCGCCTCTTCCCCGCCACCCTCCAATGCGATCTGGCCGCGACCTGATCGAGGGTGTTAGGAAAGAGGAAGGAAGGAGGAAGAGGAAAAGGAAGAGGGAGGGAGAGGAGAAAGAATGAGGGAGGGGGTGGTGTTGGTGATTATGGGTGGTAATATTAATTTTTAAAAAGTATTCTAAAAATATTTTAATTTTAAAATGTATCTCAAAATATATTTTAAAAATTCCTCCAAAAATATCATAAAAAACATCTACAGTAAAATTTTTTCATATACAATGTTATAGTAAAATATTTCAAAAATATTCCAAAAAATAGTTAAATCAAATGGAGCGGGGCCTATCTAGGGGTCCCCATGGTCGCTTTAACCCATATTCTGTAGCAGGGAAAATCTCCCTAAAATATTGCAATATTGAATCTGGTTCAAATATAACAGATTTTTGGGGCCCAAAAAAGTTTTCTAAATCATCTAGCCCAATCTCTCCAAAAGATTTAACTTTCTCTGCAACCAAATCAATGAGCAGGCCAACAATGGTCTACACTTTTTTTTTCGATATGATAGACCTACAATTATTCTATGCTATGGGGAGGGGAGAACCTGAAGAGGTCAAGGAAAAATCGGAAGGGACTGAACCACCTATCGGCCCAAATGAGTGCACTACGCACTCGTCTGGAAGCCACATGAAGTGGCTTGCCACATGTTGTGGCCAATGGCGGGAGGTAGGATTTGATCCCCTGACCTCCCACTCCACCAACTTTGGTGGTGGCCATTGAGCTAAGATCAGTGGTTCAACAGTGGTCTACACGATGGTCCAGAATCTGTGCTTGAAAATGATTTAAGAGTTATCTCTTGGCTTTGCAATTGTTTTCAGATTATTTTGATAATCTGATTTTGCATTGGGAAAACAACTAAAATTGTACAAATGCAATGTTTTTGTGAATAGAAGGAGCTCTTTTTCATATCATATCTGCTATCTTAAATATCTTGAGAGAGACTGGACAAGATTGAAAGAGAGAGTGTATAAAGAAGATCGAGAAACAGGTGAGGAGCAGGAGCAGTGCACCCATTTGGTTCGAAAATGGTGATTCATTCCCCATCGGTTTCCCTTAATTCAATTGGACCCTCTCTTATATAGGTCCGTGTAAGAATAGGAGTAGTGTAAAAACTGCAGATTGACAGAAAAAAATAAAAATAAAACGGTGTGGATCACTTTTGAAAATTTGCACGTGGTCCACTTTTACCAAACATGTTAAATGGGGAGAGAGAAGAAACTAGGAATTTTGAGTGATTAGTTTGAGACAAAAAAAAAAAAACAAGTTTAGTGACCAAAATATGACATGTGTGAAAGTTCAGTCACTAATGAAGCACTTTGCCCAACGAAAATTCTCAATAAATTGGAGCATATAGAGGTTGGTTTGTGAAGATGCTTTCTGAACACAATACGGGCATTTTAACCCTGTTGTGAAATGTAAATTACAATTTTAATGAGGCCATATGAACTAATAGCAAGCATTTAGCTAAACAATAAAACAAATACCTCAAGTTTTTGTCCCTTTTTTTTTCTATGTTTTGATTGATGTACTTATCTTAATCTTTCAACTTTGTATAGATACATATGCTTAATATCTTAGTTAGTTTGGTCCAATTAGATGGCCAAGGCAATATTAGGAGGCGTAGCATAAAAGGTCGGCTGAATAGAAAAAGTTAACTAAAAACTCAAAACATGACAACTTTTAAGTAAAGAGCTTTCAAATTTAATTTTTGGGATTAATAATAAGTACCATATAATAAGCAATTGAAAAGTCATCGGGAAAACTCCTGAGTTACAACACTGATATGAATACAATTATTTTTTAATTCTTGCTACTTGAGAATTCTAAGATAATCAATACAAGTGGATAGGTTTATAAGTCTATACCTTTTTCCCCCTTTTTTGACTAAATAAAAAGTTGAGAAAGTTTCTAAATCAGCTAAAGTTACTGAATTCTCGAGCTGAGTCCAACTTTTGTGCTTTTCAAATATTGGTAAAAGGCAAGCTTTAAATTATACTCCAAATTGTTAGATAATATGTTAAAAAAACATATATTTTTATCTCAAAATTAAAGGACCCAACATATATTTTTGTCTTAAAGGGGGTATCCATGTCAAGTACAGTGCAGTAGATGCCACAAATTCAAATATTTATTCCTTGGCTCAATATGTCTATTGATGAATAAACATAGTGAAAAATATGCTACTCTACTATACAGTGTTGGGTGGGAACTCCTCTTTTTTTTTTTTTGTTCACATTTATTTCTTTAAAAAACGTGTCCTTGATTTCTGCTTTCCAATGATAATTGGGTCCATTATTTGAGCTATTATCTGCACATTTATTTCTTTGAAAGATGTGTCCTTGATTTCTGCTCTTCAATGATAATTGCGTCCATTATTCGAAAAATGTGTCCTTTGAATAATGTCTTCTATTCTATGTTTTGTATATTGAGCTACAAAAATAATAAGAACTTCGGTATCATTGTCAATATTCCCAAACATATACACAAGTACCGCTGTCGCAAAGTTTAATAAATAAATAATTCAATGTTGTTAAAAAAATAATTAATTCAATGTTGTTAAAAAATATATAATATTTTTAGGAGAGGGAGGATTAATGATAAATAATCAATTTTTGAAGAGAAAATACGCTTTTGTATTTAATTGGTCAAGTAAACAACTTAATTTGGTACCTCCACGCAAGAGATGGAGAAAAATTTGTACTGCATATTCTAGTTCACCCTTGTACCACACAATAATAATAATACTAATAACAATAACAATAATACAACCAATATTGCACCAAGAACTTGATTTTTCCAAGCGACAGTGCAAATTCATCATTGGAAGTCTGGCAACCAGAAGATGTCAAATATATATGATAATGTGCAGGCGCGTGTATAATATATATATATATATATATATATATATGCAATTGCAGGTCCCCTCTCACCCTATAAATACTGCCTCATGTGGGCAAGCATTTCACTAGAGAGACTAAAGACATGGCCAAGCTTGCCTTCATAAGTGTTCTCGTGCTCATTGCAACTTGTAAGTACACAAGCTAGGTTACTACTCTTTTTTTTTTTTTTCATTTGGGCAAATGAGGTTAGCACTTCAGAAAAATTTTTAAACAACTTCAAATTTCTTTTATCAGAACTAAATTGACAGATATGCCTCCAACACTTACAAGGCTACCCTTTCAAGACTCTCTCTTCTGAAAAGATAACATAACCGATGCTCTGTCTCCTAGATTTCTGGTAGTTAGTTCTGCTTAGAATTAGTCTCCGATAGGTATATCTGTTGTAACAGAACACATCCTCTAGGCTGTATTTTGTGTTTAAATACTAAGGCAATCGCTAGGAAAGGTAGGGGAAAACATTATATGCAAGCCTCTCTTCTTCCTCACCTCTCTTCTACATGGTATCAGAGCCTATCTCATACGAGATTAGGTTCTGATCTGCAACATCCATGGCAACTGGAAATACTCAGGTTGTTCTCCCAAATACTCATGACCCAAACAGTCCTCTAACCTTGATCACCATCCACAACTCCATCAAACTTACCTCCACAAATTATCTCTCTTGGAAAACTCAGATCGAAGCCATCCTCATAGGTTATGACCTGCACAAATTCATTGACGGTTCGCAGCCGTCTCCTCCTGCCACCATCACTGCCAACAATGCAGCTTCCCCCAATCCGGCATATCAGACATGGCTGAGACAAGACAAGCTTTTGTTTGGCGCGCTGGTGGGCACGATGTCACCCAACCTTGTTCCGCTCATTGCTCAGTCAAAAACATCTCATGATGCTTGGAAAGCCCTCGCCAACACCTATGCTCGTCCCTCTCGTGGACATATCAAACAAATCAAGGACAACCTGAAGAACATCTCCAAAGGATCACAATCTGTTACCGATTACATGCAAGCCATCAAGACCAAAGCTGATGAACTTGCCACCCTTGGAAAACCACTTGATCATGAAGACTTAATTGAGAAAGTCTTGGACGGCCTTGATGACACATTCCAATCTGTCATTGATGCAGTCAACAGCCGCGACACGGTCATCACCTTTGATGAACTCCATGAAAAACTCATCAACAAAGAGCTGTCCTTGCGCAATTCCTCACCAGGTTTTCCAGCCTCTGCCCACCTCACACACACACAACGCTCAAATCAGCGGTCACCGAGCAATCACCCACCATGGCCTGCTCGTCCTCCAACCTTGCAGTCCGCTCCCAGCCACTACAACCGACCAATGCGTCCATTTCTGGGCAAATGCCAGTGGTGCCGTGGTCAAGGTCATGTGGTCCCTCAGTGCACTCTCTTCCGCCAACAATTTCCTCATGCTTCACCACCATCACGCGCTGTCAGTTCACCGCCACTTCGTGCACCCCCTCCTTGGCAAGCTCAAGCTCATGTTGCTACCTCAAACTCCCCATCACATGATCCTTGGCTATTGGACAGTGGTGCTACGCATCACATTACAACTGACCTTCAAAACCTCTCCTTTCACAACCCCTATACTGGTCCAGATGAAATCATGATTGGAGATGGCTCTGGCATTCCTATCACACACACGGGTTCAACTTCTCTGCCTACTTCTTCTCACTCTTTCACTCTTTCTAATGTCCTTTGTGCTCCAACCATGAAACGTAATTTAATTTCCATTTCTCAGTTCTGCAAATCAAATAATGCCTCTATTGAATTCTTACCATCATCTTTCTTTGTGAAGGACCTTCAATCGAAAGCCATGCTCTTCCAAGGCCAAACTAAAAATGGTGTCTATGAGTGGCCCATCTCCTCGGCTTCATCACCATTGCTTGCTTTCTCCACAACAAAGACCACATACCCTGCCTGGCATCACCGACTTGGTCACCCATCACTACCGACACTCAAACACATGGTCTCATCATTCAATCTGGATGTCTCAAATTCTTCCTCTCTCAACTCTCATTGCAATTCTTGTCATTGTAATAAGAGTCACAAATTACCTTTCTCTGTGTCTACCTTGTTCACTTCTTCTCCACTTGAAATTGTCTTCACGGATGTTTGGACTTCACCTGTGTACTCCATTGACAACTTTAAATACTATATTCTCTTTGTTGATCATTTCACAAAATATATGTGGCTGTATCCGCTGAAACGCAAATCTGATGCTCGTAATGTTTTCATTTCCTTCAAGGCCTTGGTTGAAAAATTCTTCAACTGTGAAATCAAAACGCTTTACTCTGATAATGGTGGCGAATATCAGGCCCTCTCTTCCTTCCTAACAATCAATGGCATCTCTCATCTCACCTCTCCTCCTCATACTCCTGAACACAACGGCTATTCTGAACGTCGCCATCGTCATATTGTTGAAACTGGACTTTCTCTCCTTTCTCACGCATCTATGCCTCTGGCCTATTGGTCCTTTGCCTTTTCCACAGCCGTATATCTTATAAATCGTCTCTCGACACCTACTCTCAACAATGAGTCTCCATTCCTTAAACTTTTTGGCACTGTCCCTAACTACAATAAACTTCGAAGTTTTGGCTGCCTCTGCTATCCCTGGCTCCGTCCTTACACCTCTCACAAACTTGAACCCAAATCAACTCCTTGTCTCTTGGTTGGATATTCCTCTACTCAAAGTGCTTATCTCTGTCTTGATATATCCTCCAATAGCCTGCTCCTTAAATTGCTATAGTGTCTGCCACAATTGTGTACATCTCCCGTTCTAAACTTTGTCATCAACGAGCCACAGATAGCTGAGCCTTCATACGCACCCCAAAACTATAGTAAAATCAACTAATTCGACTAATTCAAACAAGGGAGAAACAAAGTAGCTAGGTAACGGTGAGTTAGAGTTTTGGCTAGGTTATCAGGATATTCACTTTAGGATCGGTTTGCATTGGCAAGGTTGATTGACGGCTGTGGCTATAGCAAGACGAAAAGACGAAGAAACTAAAGATTGTAGAGAGGGTAATGTTGTAATCTTAGTAATATTTTAGAGACATATTTGTCAGTTCAGTCAGTATAAAAGTGAGGTAGAGTGCTAAGGGCTTTTTTTTTTAAGAGTACAAATATCATTTACCATTATTTATTGTAAACTATGATGAATTAACGGCATATCAAGTTATTTTAATTTTGGATTTTATATGTATCATCAAGAAATTTTAATTCTTTGGAAAATGACCAATTAATAATACCATTGATCAGATAACTTGAGTCTTTATTGCAGTGGTGGTCATGGCACCAGGTGGCAAGATACTGGAAGCTGAGGCAGCCACCCCACCAAGGAAACTGCGGGAAATCGACCACCAAGAAAAGGAGATGCTCATAAAATTGCCCGCAAAAGCAATGAGCTCCAAGATTGGAGTTCCATATGGAGCATCCTGTTCGCTGTTGGTCGAGTGCGACCCTGGTTGTTATTGTGCTTATATACGTTTTAATTACGGCATTTGTGTCGGTGACTGCGAGTGAATTGGTAAGTATTGTGTCAAGAAACCCTTCAAGTACTGAATGGTTTGTCGCCTGCATGTGTTGTATAATATGTATTGTGCTTCTGCATTTTTTTTTTTGGTTTTCTGGTCGATGACATGGGATCTAGCATTCGCTTTATGGGAAGCAAATTATCATGAATGATAGTCTCATGCCAATAAAAAGCAGTCTATGCTAAACGGAACTTGTGTCCTTGTCAAGTAGTTGATGTAATTTCTTTGCGTTTACTATCTTTGTTGTGAAAGTACTGCAAAAATATCTATATGGTTGTGGTCGTTTTTTGTTGTTTATTGTGATACTCTTATCTTTTTTTACCTTTACCCTTTAATTTAAACCAGCATTATACTGGTACAGCGGAAAAAGTTTTAGCAAAGAGAGTACACCAACCCCAAAATGTAAAGAGAGCTGTAAATACCTAAAACACTACTATTTGCTCAACTATAGCTCGACAGACTCAATATTTAATAAAAAGAAACATTAAGGCTTCTTGAAATTCTTCTCCATTTCCCAGCTACATATCTGTGATCTTGAATAATTCTTCTCAGTGCAATCTTAGCTGGCATTTTGATCTTCTGGCTTTTTGGTCTTCTGATACATGACTTTGGAACAATGAAAGCACCAACCCTTCACCTCGTCAGACCAGGGATATGCCCCTTTCTATATCAGGCTTGAAGCTCGTTTTTGCCTTCATATTGCATAAATAAAAATACACTGACAAGAGAAAAAAGCAAAAAAGGGTAAATTACATATGACCCCCTTGTGGTTTCGCCTATTGCTATATGACCCCCTTAACACTACAAAATGACCCCCTCATCATTTTATGTAAAGTGGAATTTGATGAAAAATAGCCTATTTAACGTCCTTAATTGAAATACCAATAATACCTTTATTTAAATGCTAAATCAATCGACGACTTAATTATCTTGTACAAAAGTAAAAGAGGATATTTATAACTTATAAGGGATAAAGTGAATATTTATATAAACTATAAAGGGTTACATGGATATTAATATTTTATCACATATGCTTTGAGAGCGCATTTGATATAAACACTATAACTGATTGTGTATTCTATCCATTTTTCACTTTACATAAAACTATAGAGGGGTTATGTGGCTAATTTGAAATTTTAGAGAGTCATCTGGCATTATGTAAAATCACATGGGAGTTATAAGTAATTTACCCCAAAAAATGGCAACCAATGTCTATGATCAAATTGTCTTGGCATAGGGAAAAAATAACAATTCTAGATATCGGAGCTCATGCATGCATTTCTTGATTTCTTTTTCTATCATAAATCGAACGGACTATTATTCTGTAAAAGCTTAACATATTTCACAATTTTTAGACAACTAGCTAATTAATAATAGACATTTAGAACTCATTTATTACGTTAGATGGTTTCCGCATCTTGGTCTAAAGCATAACATAGCTATCTAGATATTAACAAATGAGTCGAATTCGTGTTTATAAATATTCGAGTTCAAACTTGGACCAACTCGTTATTCTAAAAAAGACGAATTCGAGCTCGACCTCAAATTTCATTTTAAAGATGATTTAATTATATTTTTAATAAATGATACATTATTTAAAATAGGTTTAATTGTATTTCTTTGTCTTAAAAAAGTAAATAATAACTAATTTATGTATAATTACTTTTTTAGTAAAATATAATATGTATTTAATAATATTAAATATATTTATGTTTATATTTATTTATTTTATAATTATAAATGTATTCATGAACTATATGAATAATTTGCGACCATGCGCGTGTTTGGCTTAGTTATTAAACCAACGTAATATTGCACTCGAATTCGGATCGATTATCAAACGATCAAGTTTTTATTCGAACGAGCCAAATACAAATGCGTTCCCAAATAATATGGTGCTGGTGCTGGTGCTGGTGCTGTTTTATATATATAGTGGGTCCTGTTTTGGACCAAAAAAATATGTGGGGCCTGTCAAACTACTAATTTGCTATAGGGGTCCTATGGTCGCTTTAACGCATATTCGCAGCAGAAAAAATCTCTCTAAAATATTAAAATATAGAATCTGGTTCAAATAACAGCTTTTTGGGACGAAAACTTTTTCTATATCATCTACCCCGCATGCCTCTTCAAAAGATTACCCCTGAAACAAATAAATGTCAATGAAAAAAAGAGGAGTTGCCAGTATTTTGGGTGGAGTGATGGGACAAAATTACCCCTGAAACAAATAAATTATGTTTGACGTATAGTCCACTTTCACCAAACATGTTAATGGTTCGTTTACGATTGTGGTAATTTATTGAAAAATACTTTTACAATAGACCTCTTAATAAAAATACTTATTAAGTGCTTTTAAATATACTGTTTGGAGACATAATCTAATAATTGATTATTGTATTGGATAATGTGTAACTTGAAAATTGTTAAATGTATTTATCTTTTTATTTAGTTTATAATATAGAATAAAATGATTAAATTTAATATTTTATTTTTAAATAAAAAAAAGTTACTGTAATAACACCAAACTTGAACTTTTGCTAATAGAATAAAATGATTAAATTTAATATTTTATTTTATGTTGAATATCTGCTCTTATATTCACCATAATAGCACCGTGATAAAATTAAGAGTAGATCAGAGTAGAAAGTCTACTCTAATAGCACCGTGATATTCACCATAATAGCACCGTGAAAGACTTTCTGCTCTTAATTATGGTGAATATCATGCAAAAGTTCAGAAAGTCTACTCTAATAGCACCAAAAAAGCACTACCAAAATTATGGTGTCATTGCATCAGTTTCATGTGTGTTTTGTCAGGCTAATGTTGAAAGTCATGATCATTTATTTTTCTCTTGTCCATTCACTTACAGATTATGGTAGTATTTACTGCAGAAATGCAACATCATATGGTTTGAAGGTAGTTGGTAGGAGAGTATTAGTTGGGCTACCATGACTACGAAAGCTAAAAGTTTACAGAATTTGGTGCTTAAACCGGTGCATGTTACCGCAGTTTATTGTGTTTGGAATGAAAGAAATCAAAAGATATTCACAAACTCTTACATTGACGCTATAAGTTTACAAAAACAAGTATGCTCCTTAGTGAGAAGTAGGCAGATGTGCTTGACAGGGTCATTAAGCCTCAATCCAATATGTGACTGCAGTGCGAATGGAATTTGTCTCAATCCATATTTCGGCGATTGTAATTTTAGCTGGATTTTGGTTGTTCATGTCTCATTGTTTATTTCACTGATCCCACCTTGTGGATCAGCTTTATTGTATTGATTGTAACGTACATTTTACTGCTTGAGAATAAATTTTAACTTACCCAAAAAAGAACCAGCATTACACTGATACAGCAAAAAAAAATTTCACAAAGGACTACACCAACCCCAACAGATAAAGAGAGCCGTAGATGCCTAAGACGCTATTTGCCCATGTGTCGCTCAAGAGACTTTAACATTTAAGAAAAAGAAACATTGAGGTTCTTGGAATTCTTCTCCATGTCCCAGCTATCAAACTTGAATAATTCTTCTTCAGGCAATTTCAGCGCTCGTTTTGATCTTCTGATAGATGACTTGGAACAGTGAGAACACCACCACTTCACCTCCTCAGACTAGGGATATGCCTGTCTCCAGTGGCAAAATCAAGATCTTTGTTTAGGGGATGTAGTAACAGGAAAATTCTATGGTCCTTTTAAATAACCATTCCCTTAATTTTTACTATTTCTTAGTGATAATAGTGGTTCAAAGTCTAAATGATTCAAGTTAATCCAAAACACTTATTTCACCAGCTAATCGTGAATTTAATTTGAGAGTATGATACCATAATCTCCGTAATAATATTAGTAGAAGTTTACAACGTATGACAGATTTTTGAGATAACTAAATGTCTACAATGTACTACCACAACTTTATTCAATACTAAAATAATTTAGAAAAGAATTGTCTACAACTTGTTTTTATTTGCAATCATTATCAGGTCATTTAATGGTATAAAATTACACAATAATTAAAACTATGCATAAAAATTGTATAAAAGTGCATAATAATTGAATTATTTATTGAGTACTAGATGTATATTTTCATATACACAATAGGCAGATAAAGTTATACATAGTCAAGCTATCAAATAAATGTTTGGATTGCTTGTAATTCATATGGTTTGACATATAAGAAAAGTGTTATGTTAAGTGAATAAACTTTGTTAAAAAGAAAATAAAAATAGCATCATATAATATATTTTATTTTAATGTTGCATTGTAGAAATGATGGTGATAACTGTAAAAACTTTTAAAACTTTTGGGAAGCAATTGTAGAGTTGGAGGGAATATTATCAAATTTTAAGTGGTCCAAAAGTAAGGCAACAATGGAAAAACTAAACTTTTCATAGGCTATTCTACAAATTTTAAAAAAATTAAGGAGGTGCACGTCTGGAAAAGGTATGATGTAATACTTACCGACTAGACAAGTTTGCAAATGCACGTCTGGATATTAACACCTTTGAGCACCCCAGAATTATGCCCAGACACTGAAGCATGCTCAACTTGTAATTAATGCTTCATCAGCTGTTGCTGTTTGAGTAGTAAACTTTCACTACCTTCAAGGCAACCGATGTCTGTGATCAAATTGTGCTGGCATAGGAACAAAAGTTGCAGAAATTGACTCTGTTAGCCTCCTCATACAAGTTGGCTCGGCTGGTTTTGGGGTGCTTCTCCAGGTACTGGCATCGGGTGGTCACGGTTCGATCCCTATTAACGTCTGGTGTCTCTTGGGACAGGGGCAATAAGCACAGTGAGATTAGTCGGGCTCGAAATATTATTCCGTCGAATCTCGAATACCCACTGTGTCAAAAAAAAAAAAAGCTTCCTCATACAAACTTATACAATCCCAATGGTCTAAAAGCTGTTTTTTTTTTTTTTTGGTAGGAAAGAATTTGGATAAGTTAAATTCCGATGACCACTAAATTCAAGACATATTCTGGAGATCATAGATCTATAAGGGTTCTTAATTACATCTACTAATATAACTCTCACTATGACAGTGAAATTCAAAAACAATTTTTTGTGAGATAATAATCGTTCTTATTAATTGTATTAACTTGTATTGGTGTAATAGTATAATAGTTATAATTTATAATATAAAAGATCTCCTGATGTTGGAGTCATGTACAATCCCGATGGCCTCGAACAAGTCACCACATTGCTAAAATGCTTTTCCACCATTTCTCTCTTGTATGCAAATAGTATACAATCAACATTTAAGTTTATTTTACCAAGCGGTTTCACTTTTTCAAATTTCTTATCTTTTTTAGATATGTAGACAGAAAAAAATACGCAAAGTGGAAGATGTTTTGACACATTAAAATATGTGAGAAGCGCAAGAGAATAAACATATAAATAAATACTCAATAATTTATTAAGTCAAAACTCAACAATAACAATGCCATGTTGCGTCCTTTTACTTATAACAACTCATAATTCTCAACTTAGAACCTTTCCCCTAAACTCACTCTTCAATACTCAATTCAACTCTTTAAATAATAATCTATTACACTAGTACTATTTATAAACTGCAAAACCTCTAAAGCAAATACAATTGCAAATCAAAATTGACTTGAAATTTTCTAAACTAATATGGAAACTAAACAAATAGGGCACCAAAATAGAAACTAAAAGAATTAGGAAACAAACAAATAGAATACTTTAGTTTAATTTCCATTAACATAAAAATTTATTGCTTTTTTGGAGATTGAATGTAATATACTGGTTATGCTCTTTTGCTTTTTTGGTCCTTTTTTTTTGGGTAATTTTGGGCTGTGCCGAGTGCATAAATAAACCAATTGTATTGGGATATAAAATATTAGAAATTAAAATGGAGGAGCAAAAAGAAAGAATAGTAGAAGGCTTAAATATCTAAACCATGTGCAACCCTGATGAACAAAATTTTATTCAAATCCAACTATTATTATGCTAAAGGTAAAATCATTTGCAGTTTAAACGGAATACTCGAAAATTATTTGCAAATGACATTGCACACCGGGATTCTATTATTTTCCTTTTTCTGTATTTCACCTTTTTTTATGAGCTAGTTTCCTAGGTAATTTACAATGGTGAAAAGCTAAAAAAAAAAACCTACAATATTGGAAATTTATATCATAATTCAATTAGAAATTATTTATGCTAGTCTTGTGAAATTTTCTTGACACACCGGCCACCTAGAAAAGGGAGATTCCTGCCTAGCAAATCTAGTAAATCACTGGATTCCTCGGAAATCTTGTGTGCAAGCAAAAAAAGTCAAATCTCCTAAAACTGCATTTATCTTTTTCATTCAAGGCTTAGTGATTCCACCTTGCTGTCTAGTTAATTAGATTTTCAATTAAACATACTGATTCAAACTAATTCTTCTATGATTAACTTAAATAGGGTGCTACAAGAGTGATTCCTAAGACTCTTATATTGCTTAATGAACCAAAAAAAAAAGGAATAAAGGGTTGAAAGCATAGATCTACTGGACAAGAAAGACCAAGAATACGAGCAATGAGCCTACTTTGCTAGTTGGGAGCTGCTATAGCAAAAGTAATCTTTAATGGATTGTATCACTTTAACTAGTTAAGGGTCCTCCTCCATTTTTCTGTATCGGATCCTCAGTTTTAAGGGATTGTATCACATTAACATCATCACCTTCAATGAGAATTTGAGAAAAGTTGCTACAGTAATGGGCTAATTGTAGAATAGCCGTTGTTCTCGCAAAAAATGGATCAGTCGATACAAAACTAAGAATAATTTAGAAAAAGCACCTGTACGTTTTCCATCAAGATTCCACATTAACTAGTTAATTTTTGGGGAAATGCAATTTACCTATGGTGTGCAGCTATTCTAGCTAAAGCAAAGTCTTAATCAACAAATAAGAATACGTTTTCTCCTAAGCCCTAGTTAAATCATGTTTAGTTGAAAGATCTAATGGCTTTAGCTCGTAGCAATATAAGGCTCATGTTCTAGCTACATCTTGTATATTGAATTCTCCTAATTTCAGAAAACAATATATATTTTTTTTCAAATAATAGGGTATCCAAACACCCTCATCTCTTAAGTTTTACTCTCACATTATAAGAGTTCGATTGAAATCTTATCTGTTGGTTTATTCTTAATATGTTCTAGCCAAAGCTTTTACATCATTTATAGTTCTAGCAGGTTTGTGGCACATGATATTCTAGTTTTTGTGCTTTAGCGGAAAATCTTATATTAAATGACATACGATTTAATCGATAGAAATGAATTAATGGATAATTCACCTCCTTGATTTTAGAAATTTTGATACTTATGTCTATCGTTTAGTAATATCGTGATTTGCAGCTACTTTTTTAGATGAATTCATTATAAATAGGAAATCAAACCAATCAATCTTCATGTTTGCTTATATTGGATTGAAAAAGTTGATGGACTGACTCTGTCTAGGGTCTCGAACAAGTCATTTCTTTGAATTTAAGGGCACTAATTACTAGTAGGGTTATAAACAAATCAAACGCAATCCAGCTATTCATGAGGTTGCACGCTTAAAATTTGAATTTGCATTTGTGTTGAACGAACTCAAGTATAGTGTTAGCAACTCAAATAAATTGACAAGTTCCAGCTCAAGCAAGTGTGTGTAAGATTCGAAACCTTAACACTTACCTACCTCATTTTTGCCATTTCACTTTTTTTTTGCTTTTCGAATTAATTTACCGACTATCAACAAGCCACCTGGAGCCATTTACTTTCTAAAACCGAGACATCTAATAACATCTTTTTCACATTCACTATTTTTGTCTTCTTCTTCTTTTTTTTTTTAATTAAAATCAATTGGAAGCTAGTGTTGAATTACATTAAATAAGTCTAGGCATCTAAAAAAACTTGTAAAGAGGAGTCTCTGTTATAGTTTTGGTGTTACTTGAAAAGTGTATTTTAAGATTGGAGCTTTAGAGCTTGAATATACTTACTTGCAAATTCGGCTAATTTCTCAGAATATACGAGAAAAAAAATAATCCGTGAAATGTAATTTTGATTGGGAGTGTTTCTCAAACTATACCTGCTGTGCTGATTCAATACGACAGCAACATAAATTTCAACTCCGGCATTTAATTGGCAAAAGACGACTGCAAAAATTTGAGTGCTCTGAAAAGTGTCAGCCGCTTCGTGCACAGTCAGCACCGCAGCGGCTGACTTTGCATCAGCGGCTGGCTTTTGGCAACTTCGTGCAATTGGCAACTTCTTTTGTTAGCAATTTCACGCTTTCATTGTCCCTTTTTTTTTTTTTTTTTTTTTTTTTTTCATTGTCCCTTCGACCTCTTCAGCAGCTTCCTCTGTTCTCCTCCACTATTGGTATGACAAAACCCCTTTCCCAAACCCGAGGTACTTGAAAAGTAGTTTCCTTTCTATTCTTTCGTTTATGTTTAAGCTGTTTGGCTTGTTTGCTTTGTACATATTCATTTGTATCTGTGGGTGTTTTTCTTTTCTTTTTTTTTTGGTTTATCAATCATGTTAGATTACTTATGAGACTTAATGTTACGTTCTAATGGGAATAAAATGCTAAGATATTCATGGGAATAAAATGTTACGTTTTAATAATTTAACTCTTCAAACATGCTTAGTAATGTAACTATATTTAACACTAAAGGTTTAATAATTAATATGCAATTAATTTCTCATTTCGCACCAATGATATTAACTTTAAATGTTTCATAAGCGTTAGGGTTGATTACCATTTCATCAAATATAAAACAAATGTGATAATCCAACAAATTAGGAGATTTTTTGAGTGGAAAAATCTTCAGAACCTATGGTGGGTTAAAAAAATCATTTTTTTAATGTAAGCAACTATAGTTTACGAACTACTATCAACTTGATCTTTTATAAAATTTCTTTTAACAAATTAATCCATAGCATGCTATAGACAAATATCATAATAACTGTGATATAGTTATATACGGGGGTTGTATCAGAACTATGCACAGTGGACCTTTTTTTTGTTATATTCTAAGAAACTAACCCCTAAGTCAGAGTCTTTTCAAAAATATATACATTGATTAGTTTAAATATACACAAAAGAAAAGAAAGGAAAAAAAAAGGAGTAATTTGATAATGGTTTACTAATTTACAGATAAAACTAGATCAAAATTAGTGTTGGCTTTCTTGTTAATTTGAAATACTAAATAATTAGTCATTTCTTGGTGTAAACTTGCAAAATGAATTTCGTATGCCTTGAAAGAAAGATACAAAATCATGCGGTCCAAAAGTCAGCCGCTGATGGAAAGAGTAAGCAATAGGCTACAAAGGTAATTTTTCCATGGAGCACTTTATGTTGTCAAAACAAACCTGAGCTGGACTAAGTCCACTCCAAGGCTGTTGCATAGTCACAAGCTCCCATAAGATGACTCCAAAACTGTAGACGTCAGGCTTCTCATTTGAGGGCTCTCCTCGAAGAAATTCAGGGGCATCCACTCAGGCTGAAAGGAAAAGCAAGAGAGTTACATGCTGATTGATGCAGGGCGAAATAACTGCTCAACCTGCAAGATGTTAATTTGCATAGCTGACTTTCTGTTGAGCAAGAAAAGGAGACCACTTGTCCAAATAGTCAGAAAGTCAGCCGCTGCCGTGCTGACTATGCACGGCAGCAGCGTGCTGACTCACGGAAAACTTTTGCAGGACATTAAAATTAATTTTTGCAGTCGTCTTTTGCCAGAGGGAAAATTTATTTTGCTGCCGTGCTGAATCAACACGGCAGGTATAGTGTGAGAAACACCTCCAGTTAGAGCTATATTTGACGGATTTTTTTTTCCACGTATATTCTGAGAAATTAGCCTGCAAATTCAGTATGCATAGATACTTTTTTTAAATAAAGAAATTAAAGCTAAAAACTTAAATAGTCTTCCCTAAGATTTATTGTCTTTCTTTTATTTTGTTCCAGAAAAAATCTCATTTCCAACTTAGTTATTATTGTAAGAGTAAATCTTATGTACACTGACAGTGTATACATTATCACCGTTGGATTCATAACATGTGTATAAAAATTGAATTTCAAATTTAAATTTTACATAATTGCCATTCATCTAATGCTGATAGTGTATATACTGTCAGTATAGAAAAGATTAATCATTGTAGTAAAGAGTAAATCTTATATACACTGACAGTGTATACATTATCACCGTTGGATTCATGACATGTGTGTAAAAATTAAATTTCTAATTTAAATATAATTGTACCACCAACAACATTTTAAATCGCCAATTAATCAAGCATGCCAACTCTGGCCACTAAAGGTGCAGCACTGCAGCAAGGACTACTATGATGCTTGCTGTTGAAACCTTTTTGATGTCGAACTTTTCATCAAGCAATTAAACCCTCGGGAATTGTTGCGTACAGTTTTTTACGATAAAAGTCTATTATGTGAGATGACCTCTGAGAACCTATGTTTTCAGAATCGGACCGGATATCGACTCGATCGAGCTCAGGGGTTAGGGGTCAATGGGTTCAACCGGATTCGATAGAGGTTGAACCGGATGACGTCATAAATAAAATTTATTTAAAAATTAAAATATTATATATAAAATACTTAATAACATGTTAATATTAATAAAGGTATATTCATATATATTTGATGTTTCAAATATATTTAATAAGAAAATACAAATAAATTAGAGCAATCAAGTAGCAATTTATATTATTTAATAAGCATTAATAAGTTTAGAATTAAAATTATGGACTTAATTGAAAAATAACACCAAACTTTAAGACAACATTTATAAAGTATGAAATATTTGAGGTATGTTAATAATTTTTAACAACTTAAGGATCAAAACATCATTTAAAAATATTCTGACCTTTCAAAAAAAGTATAAAAAAAAAGAAAAAAAAGAGACCGGGTTCATTTTTTCGATCAAATCGGGTTTTGACCTGGTTTGACCGAGTTTTTGATTTTCCAGTTTTTAGGATTAACTCAGACCGGCCAACTGGCCGGTTTCTAGTTCGACTGGTCGAACCGGCCGGTCCGGTCCGAGTTTAAAAATAGAGCTGAGAACTACTTCATGAGTCATTAACAAATGAATTTATGTGCATTAATGACTTTTTCTTCTTTGGTCAAATCGAGAACATTACAGTGATTGAATAATAACGCTTTTAACTCAGCTGGATATGTGCGTTTTTAGTGATGGGTTTGATCCACGTTTCTAAGAATGTGGCTGGCATTTGATGCTGCATGTCACCGAGTCCACTATAAAAGAAAATGAGTAAATTGTACCATTAGTTTAAGTGCTACTTTCTCCCCATTGTACCTAATCTAATCAGCTAGATCTATTAATAGTGGCCCTGTCAAAAGAACTACTTTGCCAAGAGCATTACACTCCCGTTAACCAGAATACCTTGGAAGAAAACACCCCCTGAAATGTTGTATCAGGTACGAATATTACTCAAAATTTTGGGACGAAACATCTTTCCAATTGGTCTTCTGTGGTCTGCCGCCCCTCCTCCTCCTCCTCCTCCAAAAAGTCCTTTTCTTTTATTTTTTATGTTTGTAATAAAGTGTCTCCTAAGATTTTTTAGTAAGAGTTTCTTTTTTCCTAAAAACTCCTAGAAAGAATTTTTTCCTGTTCTAGGAATTTTTAGTAAGAGTCCCAGTATTTTTGTAGTTTTTCTATTTCTTGTATTATATCGGAATTTTTTTTAGATTTGGTTGTCTAATCTAAAACTTAGATCTTTCTCCTATGATCTCACCTTAATATTTGGACTTGGATCAGTTCATTAGCATATTTGAGAGGAAGCAAGAGGTATGGCAAAACAAGCATAGGTGATCTTGTGGCTATGAGTATTTATTTTTAATATTTTTAGAGACTCATAATGTAATATTCTATTGATTTTTCAAATCTACAGTATCTAGTATTTGTCCTTTAGGTCTGTTTATATCTATATATGGTTGACGTAATTTCTGCCATTAGTGTAGATTTAATTAAATGATGATGTTTTTATGAAAAAAAAATCAGATTTAGCATTAAGAAAACAACTAAATTGCATGTGAAAAAGTTAAAGCTAATAAATGAAAATGCAATGTTTTGTCAAAGGAAGAAGCTCATTTCATGTTGTATTCTGGGCTTATTCTTAATTGATTATATTAACTAATTAGATTTTCTAATTTTGGATAATTAGTTTTTTTGCGGTATTTTCAATTGTTTTTATATTCTGATTATAGATTTTTGATAGAACGGTTATTTGGCGTATTTTGCACTGTTATTTTGTCCTAATTTTGGCTATTCATGGTACTAAGAATTGGAATTTCACTCATATTCGATATTTGTGTGAATTGTAGGTGGTAGGCATGAAAAATGATCTCGCGGGGTAAATTTCCAGAAGACTTTTCGTCTCAGGGCGTGGCCACGTCTTAAAAGGTGGACGAAACCGAAAGCCGGACTGCGGTCCACGTGAACCGCGAGAAACATGGGATAAAAACTCCAAAAGGCTAGCTTTTGTTGGGAGGAATTGGGCTAGACGTCTGGAGAGCTCCTGCGGCGGCTATAAAGAAAGGAAAAAGCAAGATTCAAGAGACTACTTTTAGCATTAGTTTTACCTTTTTGCAAGATTGGTCAGACGCTTTTGTTTTTCTTTTGTTTTCTTCTGCGGCTTTGGGTCAGACATTGGAGACTTTCTCCTTTTCTGTAGCTTTTGCTTTTATGCGACTCTGACTCCCGAATTCGCTCTTTTCGCCTTTGACAATTCTCCGTTGGCTTTTGCTTTGTAATTGCGGTTCCAATACAAGACAGAGCCAGGTTTTTCATTGATTGTTTCTTCGATTAATTCATCCTCCCCAATTTCTGGGCAATTGATTCTTGGGAAATTAATTGAATGAATTCAATTAAATCACGCGGGATTGACACGATGAGGAGCGGCTAATTTTCTCCTCTACCCAAAGGTCGACGCGAGGGCGCGGTCCATAATATCTGTGAGATCTAACCGAATCTTCATTATTTCCTCCAATTAATTGCTATTCGTGCGTTTCCTGAATTAATTGTTCATGGGTATTTTATTAATTGAATATCAACGGCCGGGTATTTGATTTAATTTAATAGCCTACTGCCACGTTAATTAAATAGAATCCGTAATTGTTCATTTAGTTAACACCCCGTGGCAACCACCATAATTGGCTTTATGATGGGGAAACGCAAGATCTAGCTTAAATAAACCCTCTTAGCGTATTTATTGGTTAGGGTTGGGTTCTTCTAGCTCTAATGCAATTGGATAATTAAATTCCTACGGTCGTACCTAGGGTTGTTATCTGGTTAGGGGAGCAGTTAATGGTCGTACCTTGACTGTCGAAAAGGTAAGGAAGAATTGGTTATCAGAGCTTGTTGATAATTATAACCAACCTAGTGACAAATGGATGAAATATCTTTGCATCGATGATCAGTTGAATGGACCGTATCTGAAAAGTTGTACCTTTGGTTAGAGTCGTATTGGTTATTGATTACTTTCTATTTATTTCTATTAGTTGCTTTATTAGTTAGTTAATTAGTTATTTCATATTTTCCAGAAACCCCCCATACTTCGGACTCTAAAAGAAATAAGTTATCCCCAATCCCTGTGGATTCGACCCTACTCACCGCTATATACGAAATCTGTATTTTTTCTCGAGTAGGTAATTATTATTGTACAGGCTCGACACCTGTCAATTTTTGGCGCCGTTGCCGGGGACTGGTGCCTGATTAATTTGTTTCTTTTTTAGTTCATTTTTTTTATTTTTCTCTTATTTTTTTTGTATATATTTTATGGCTGCTAACATTCCGTATTTTGGTGATAGACTGGATTTTAATTTTACAAGGGGTTATGAGACTCATACTTTTTCTAATGATCAATGGGCTGTTGCAAATTGTGGAGCTTATTTTGCTTCGAATTTTTCACCCGACATATGCCCTGCATTTCAAGATGGTCGAAGTACTCCAATCGATACTTTTGGAGATTTTTCACCTCAGTATCAAACGTGGCATGACCCTTATTCAAACGGGTATGAGCAAGGATGGTGGGATGATTCCACTTTTAATTATGAACAAAGGCCAATAGATTTTCAACAGCTAGAGTCTCAAGGGCCGTCATCCATGTCAGATATGTCTCTTGAAGAAATAGTTGAATTAATAGCTACTAACACATATCAAATTCAACAGGAGACATATCAAATTCAACAGGAGACACATCAAATTCAACAGGAGACACGTCAATTTCAACAGGAGACACAAAGGTTGATTAAAGAGATGGAAGATGGAAGGCGTGAATTGGCATCTACAATGAGCAAATTGATTTCTCCATTTTGTGAAGAATTGCCCTCAGTGACTATTATCGACCATGAAGAAGATGGGGGTATAATTATCCTGACAAATGACATGAAACTGCAAGAGTCTCATGAAGAAGGATCTAAAGATGCAGTTGAAAAGAAAGTTGAAGTGCAAGACATGAGACCCCAATATCAAATTGTTCAAATGAATGAATCTAGTGAACAATCTCCAAATGCGGTGACATCTCCTCCATTCCTTAATCAATATTTTTCTAACTCTTATTCTTCAATTCCTGTTGGTGAAATTGATTTTATTATACCAGAAGATTTTAAATTTCATGACAGGAATAAGTTAAGGGTTGCGATGGCAAAATATCTCGAACCAATAAGTGCTCGTGATGGAGGAGTGACTGAAGATTTAGTGTCATCACTTGTTTGTTTGCCGCCATCTACTAATCCATGGAAGACCGTAGCTCGTGGACTCAAGAATTACTCTATTTACGAGGGGTATCAGGATTACATAGAAGATGAAGCACTGAAACGAGCTACACGATTTTATCCTCCGTGAATAAACATGACGATGTCTAGCCAAAGACATTAAAGAAAGGCGCTGCTTGGGAGGCAACCCAAGGATTCTTTTGCTTTAGTTTTCTTATATTTTTGGAATTTTTATTAAGTGTTAGTGTCATTTAGTGGATTGTTGTTTTGTGGCAGGAAACTGGCAGTTGGACATGCCCACACTAGGTGGTCACGCCTAAGCAGTGAAGTTTTGGAATTGACGGTCAGAAGACTATAGCTTCCAAGGCGTGCCCACGCCTTCCAGCCTTTGCGCCAACGAAAGTCAAAGATTGACCAGGACCCTCTCTAATCCCACTTTCTACTTTTCTCTTTTCTTGTCTTGTATGGTCTTGTCAATTTTCATTGTCTCAGCTTCTACTTTTCAATCTTCTTTGTTTTGTTTTAGTCCCAGGATTCCCCCTTGTCCACCGCCGCTAGAGACTCTCTCTCTCATCAGACAGTTTTCTTTGCTCACATTGGATTCCAGCCATCTCACCCTCCTTCGTTTTAGTGTCTCGCTGCACCTTCTCGGTGGTCAGGGAAGTTTCTCTCCTTTTCTCCTTATACTTCATTCATCTTTTCTACATTGAGGGCAATGTAGGTATTAGGTGTGGGGGGATGGCTTCCATTATTATCTCCTTTTGCTTTGCTTTAAAAAAAAAAAGAGAAACACAAAAAACAATGATAAAAAAAAGAGGAGGAAAATGAAAAAAAAAAAGAAAGAAAAAAGAAAAGAAAAAAAAAGTGTAGTTAGTTGACTTCTCTAGTCCTACATTTGTTAACTGTTAGAGCATTGTAGACACCAAATTTTTGGTGTAATTTCTTTTTATTCTCATTTGTCGTGGTTGCTTTTAGTTTTTTTTAGTTTCTAGTTTCTATTTTAATTTTTAAGTTTTAACGTAGAAAAATCATGGAAAAAGAGAAAAAAAGGAAAATTGTTCACAAAATACGTTCAAATTTATTTTTTTGGCATTTTGGTTTATTTTTGTTAATTTATTTTGAAAAAAAAAAAAAAGAAAAATGATGAGAAATGATGAAAAATGAAAGAAAAGATCGAAAATGGTAATTTTGTTATTTTAGTTTGTTTATTTCGATGTTTTTGTAATTAAAATTGTTGTTTTTATTATTATTTAGTTTTACTATTATTTTTGTTAAATAATTAAGATAAAAAGATAAAAAAAAAAACATCTCCATAACCACGGCACCACATCAATCACTCTACTTCACATTTCATTCCACAACCACAAGACACGATACCATTCCTTCATTTTCACTGACACAAACCACAAATGTGAATTCCTTCTCTGCACAAACAGCTCCTCGGACAGAAACTCCAGTACTCAAACTCCTCCAACCGGGCACCATTTCTCTCGACCATCTCACCTCAAACCGCAGACTACTACAACATTTCTCTTCACCTCGTGATCATCGACCAAGTGAGAGAAAGAGGTTGAGAGGCCGAGCTGCACTCTGCAGCCGAGAGGAAGATTTCTGGTTCTGTCCGTGAGCTGCAACCATTTCTGGTTTCAGTCCGTGAGCTCGAAGGAAGAGAGGGAGAAGCCGTGCGTGAGTTCCCTTCGTTTCTCTTCAACCTTCACCAGCTGCAATCATCTTCCAACCAACACCATCACCGCAGCAACCACCACCTCCACCAGTTGAAGCCGCTACACCAAACCAGAACCAGCAAACCTGTCGCATGCGTGAGAGCCGAGAGGGAGCAGAAATTTTTCAGATTTTCGTGTGTGGTCTTAGCTTGCTTTGAGGTAAATTTTCTGGACTAAAAATGGATAATCAGAGGTAGTTTAAGCCAGCCGTGACCTTGCATGTGTTAATTTGGGTAATTAGATGATGAAACCAAAGCTGTGGAAAATTTCTGTTTTGGTTAAAAACATTTCTGCCGAGGAGCTTGCTTGGAATTGTAGTTTTTATTTCTGACTTTATGCGACAATCTGAGTTGGATTAAGTGTCTAACTAATCAAAACCAAGAAGTTTAAGTCATCTAGTAATATGCATGTGAGGTTAGGCAGTCGGATGATGATATTAAGCCATTAGAAATTTCTGTTTTGGATGTTGATGTTCCAGCCGAGGGCTGAGATGAAAATGCAATTTTATTTCTGATTCCCTGTGATAAACTTGAGCATGAAAGATGTTTATCTAACTGGATTTTAGATGATTATCAGGATTAGAGTCTTGCATGTGTTAAATTTCGCAATCAAAGGGTGAAAACAAAGTTGTGGAAAATTCTGTCTTGGCTAGAAAATTTTGCCGTGAGCTTGCTTGGAGTAGTGCAGCTTAATTGGTTTTGATTTTTATAATTTGGGCTTATAATCATAAATATGCAGCTAATAATGAGTACTTAGGCCCTGCATGTAGCCAATCAGTTTGATAAAACAGAGGAATAAAAATTCAAAAGTGCAATCTGCCTTAAGGCAAGATCATCCGGACCAAACAGAAAATTTCTGGATTTTTGATGATTATGGATATTATTTGAACTTGATTTCTGAGCTGGAAATATTCATATGCTAGCTTGATACGTGCATAAGGAATTTAAGAGTTTATAAGCATGTCCAAACCAGAAAATGAAATGAAAATAGAAAGCTCTTAACATAATTATTCAACCGAGTTAAATTCGGATTCATGCCCAAGCACTTGCTGGAAAATGCATTTCAGATTGCCAAACCATTTTTTTTGTATGAGTATGCTTCCAGAATTTTGCATCAGTCCCCTCTACGTTGTTGCTTGTTTGGATGTTGAAGTGATGTGTCTTGTTGTATGGCTTCAAACTATGATTTTATCTGAAAAATCTTCGAGCCAGGCTGCATATTTTGTCCAAAAGCTGCACTTCATCCTCACGCTTTTGCTGTTTTTCTTTTTCTTCCTGCAATTGCTCACATGAACATTTCTGTCCAGAATTTCTGTATCAGTTTCTTCTATGTTTCTGTTTTATTTGGATGGCGGAATCATGTGTCTTATTGTCTAGTTAGAAATCATGATTTGGGTTGGGAAAAGTTTCGAGCAAAGCCATGTGTTTGTATCTGAAACATGAATTTTTTTTTTAGCAAAGCTTTTTCGCACAACAGGTTTCATTTTCGATTGCAGAAACTGGTTTTGTGCTTGTTATTGGCATGAAATTTCTCCATAAATTGCATTGTTAAGGAATGATAATCAATGCTTGGCTGGATTTAATTCAAAGAGTGTTATGTAAAACTCATTGTTGAAAGGTGATTAATGGCCAAAAGCTTTCTTCAATACTGGTTTTGTTGCAGAGAGTATTTTCGGTGATTGCATGAGATTTGCATGGAAAAAGGTTTTCAAAAATTTAGCACTTTGTCCCCCCAAGTCCCTTCTCATTTCACTAGGGCCCAAGTAATTGGAACATTTAATCAATTTGATCCTTCTAAGTTTCTTTTTGTTCCACAAGAGCCCAAGCATGTTCTAGTATCTTGTAATTAAGTCCTAAAATCATTGCAACTTCAATCATTGTTTGACTTTTCCTTTATTTTTAAGATCTTTGAAGTGCTTAAACGATTTATTTGGACTTGAATGTTTGAGTAATGCTTGTTTTGGGTCTTTAGTAGATGCTATATTTGGAAATTGAACGGGTTATTCCGTTTTCTTGGTCTTTAAGCATTTTTTGAGCTCATTCAAGTTGCAATTAGGTGATTTTTGATGTTTTTGCTTATACTTTACTTTTAAATTGATGCTTTGACCCCTTTATTGTTTTGAAGCCATTTTCCTTCATTTGCTTACCATTAGGGGAAGGTATAACTTTCTTTTATCTTCTTTACTTCTCTCTTACGTGCTCCTACGTGTTACGTGAATATGCATGTCTACTTTGCTTTCTTAATTCCTTGCATTTATTTCATTTACTTTTACTTTTATTTAAATTATTCATTATGGGGTATGTGTACACCTCTTGGCTTGTAATAGATAGGGCTTGGAGGGGCATTCAATGAAGACCTATCGAAGTCATGTGCCTAGCTAGCAAATGTAATAGTTAAGGCTTTAATTGTCCTATGTGTCTTGCATGCTTAGTTACTACGTGTTAATTTGCTTTGTTAGGGCCTTGCATCTAGTCGAGCATGCTAAATGTTATGTGCTATGTGTTTATGAACGTTTGGCATGTCTACTAGCTTTCTGTAGTGTAGATGAATGGAATGGATGAGTGTACGTTTCCACTAGTCCAACGCTAGTCGGAATTCATAGAATGGGCTAGTCCAACGCTAGACCCTTAGGGATTTCCCCTCGTTAGTACATGTTTGTATGTTCATTACATGTCATGCATTCTTTTTAGTTTTGTCATTTTTTGCATGCCCCTGATTCCCTTTCCCTTCATTTTAGGCCTTTGCATTTCATGCTAGTTATAGGGTCCATTTGCCTGAGAAACCCCCTTGGGTAAGGGAAACGAGCGAGTGTGGCTTCAAAATAGCCTTAGCACGCTAGTTTTTCCTTCTAATCAAAGGGAAAATTAAAATCACAAAAACTAGAGGTCATTCCCGTACCCGACCTGATGCATTCCTCTAAGTTCATGCATTTTCACATCATTTTCTCACTATGTTCCTCACTAATTATATATTTTAAATCCACATGTCATATTCACACACTCATTCACTTTCTTTACTTTTCACTTCACACATTGCACTTATTTTACTTATATATTTACTATTTTCATTCACTTGCACACAAGCATTTATATTTTTATTCATTTGCACACAAATAATTTCAAATTGCACACATGCACCTTTTTCCTACACTTTGCACACTTACACTTTCATTTGAGTCCTCATTTGCATCGTTCATGATTTTCTATGAGGTCTTTTCTTATTGACCTTCACAATTCATGTGAATGGGATCAAAAGCCTCATCAGAGACATTTCTAGACTTAAGATTGCATTTCTCATCCATTAGTCATATCCAATTTGCAATACATACTTTGGGTAGGAAATATAGGAAAATAAGGGTTAAATCACGCAACTAGCCTTGGTTAGGTCGAAGGGGTGCCTTGGATTTTTATCCTTGCCTTCCCCTTCGTCAAATGTGACTCCCGAACCTTTTTCTTTGTTTTACGTGGACTAGGAGTCGTTTAAAAAGGGTTTTCTTACTTTTTTTCTTTAAAAATTTCATTTTTTGGGTGACTTGGTACACCCTAACTCTATACCAAGTGGCGACTCCATTTTTCATATAAAAACCCTTTTTGAACTATTTTTCTTGGGTCAAATCGTCGCATTTTCAAAAGTCCCATTTAGACCCATTTTTGTTTTTATCAACAAAATTCATTTTTCCCAAATCAATAAAATTCAACAAAAAAACAATTATTTTATTTTTTACCAAAAAGTGGGGCGCGACAGTTGGCGACTCCACTGGGGACTTCCTAAGTGGGTCCAAGCATTTGATTTAGCCATTCTTTTCCTTTTTTCTACCCTTTTTATGTATAGCATTTGGATATTAGGATTGCATTTTCCCTTTCTAGGACTTTTTGCCACGTACGCGCATATCAAACTACTCCCTCACTCACGTATGTATGATTGGATGATTGGATGTATGATTGTACTTGCTTTATCTCGCGCTTTGCATTTGCATTTTGGGGGGGGGTGTGTCACCCTTAGAGCCACGCGTTGGTTCTCGATCCCTCCCCTCCAAAACGTATACTATCATACGCGCATACGCTTTATTATTCATCCCTCTTTATTTTCTTTTTAGTGGCTTGTCACGCCACTCCACCCTATTAGGATTAGGAGACCCACTTGGACGTGTGATCGTGACACGACGTGTGCGTAGCACGATCCAATGGGTCACTCAATCTTCCGCTTTAAACTTTGGGTTGATAGCCTTTAGTTTTTAGTCGAAGGTTGAGGGTTTTTTATAGATTCACTCAAACATGCAGCCGTAACACGACGTGTGCGTAGCGGTGTTTGGGGAATCGCTCGAGCCACCGACAAAGGGCCTTGGGATTGATGACCCTTGGCCACGAGTCTGAAGGCTTGGGGACCTGAGCTTATCGAGTCTAGATGCATTAGTGAACCCCAACCGCATGCATCCATATAGTTCACCTAGGGTAGAGTCTGCCTTGCCCTAGTAGGGACACCATTCACGAGGGGAGGGATCCCACCCTTTTCCTTATTTACTTTTCCTACTTTTTATATCATTTAATTGTTCAACGTGTTATGTGATTATGTGTTGAACTAACTTTCCTTGTCTCTTGCCTTTGCATTCACAAACGTTAGGAAATAAGAGGTCGGGCATGACCTTCTTTTAGGACATACCCTTATAGATAGGCTATTGCATGTTTAAAAATTGTGGTATATTTCGTTCATAAATTAATAATGCCATACCATTTTAGGCCTACCCTGGCAGATAAAGGGTTCCTTAGGTCATGTCTCATTTCAAATTGCATATCTTACTGCTTTTAATAAACTGGCATCACGCATCCACCCTAGGAAGGGAATGCCATTTAGGGGATCCCGTGTTTAGGAATAAGCCACCATATGTCTCGGATACTTAATCCAAGGAGACTTGCACGTTTACATTTTTTGTATCATCCAAAGGGGTAGTGCACAAGGTAAGGTAGGATCCGATCATTTTCATAGAGCGATCTTTGGAATATGAGCGTCTAATAATCACCTTTTGGCCACTTTATCAAAATTGGTAAAAATTCCTTGCGTAAAGGACATTAATTTGAAGAAACGCAAATAATTCTTCACTATTGAGACGATAAATTAATGGAGGCCAAATTGTGATTTTAGAAGGCTCATAGACTGATTTTCTGAAACCACCAATGGCCGGCCGATTCGATCAATCCATTTTGTCAATTCATAATCAATTTTAAATAAACCATTCTTTTGACCAATTTACCCTTTTTAGGGTCATTCGGCCAATTTTTGAATAAATCCCTAATTCAATTTCATTTGACCAATTTACCCATTTTTAGGGCAACCAAGCCGATTTTGAATAAATCAAATTTCGTTCAATCTATTTGATCAATTTACCCTTTTTTAGGGTGATCTGATTAATTTTGGATAAATTAAATTTCATTCAATTCATTTGACATGTTCCCCTTTTTAGGGTAATCTGGTCGATTTTAAATAAATGATCAATTTCATTCAACCCATTTGACCAATTAAGGTTTCAAGATCGAATTTCAAATTGGGAAACCTAGTCGGTTTTAAGAAAACCGTCCACTGCATCCAGCCATTTGATCAGTTGGGGTTTTGACCCGCGCTTTACTGAGGAAATTTTGTCAAACGAATTCCGGTCTCTTCGATAGGAAGTTTGTCAAGGTCAAACCTGTGCGTTTTTACAAATTCTTGTATCGATCAAAAGTGATCAATCCATTCGGACGTTGACCTCATTTTGACAAAGTGTCTCTCGTCACTTCAATTGGCCAAAATTTTCAAATCATTCTTCACACGATCAGGCGATCGGATCCATCAGGTATTGTATAGTGCCTGCTCTGGAGGACTGCATTTTCATGCTAGGCCTACCCTTGGCGCAAAAAGGGTTCCCCCATAGGACATGCATCCGAATTTTCTGGATATCTACTAACTCTTGTTTTTTCTTTTCCTTTTCTTTATTTTTTTTGGAATAATTAAGCGAGGGTTGAACCTAAAGGCAATCTGTCAAAAATTCTCAGGTGATATTTCAACATAGCTTCTCGTCGAAGCCCCATCATAACGCGATCCCGCAGTAGAGCCCAGGGGAGTCGTGTAAACATGAGTTCACAACCGGAACAGTCAGATAGGTCTGCTACTACCGCTCAACCCGAGACTGCAAGTTCAGGGATTCAGTTGACTGAGATGCTTACCAAGTTTGGAGAGATGGCGTCTGAGATGGCCGCCCAAAGGAAGTTGAATGATGAGCTAATTAGCAGCGGAGTTCAACCCGAACCTGTACCAGCCAGACAGCCTGAGCAAGAGCCATTTGTCCTACCTTCGGCCCATGCCACTGTTACTCCATCATTTCCTATTGCACCCGAAGAAACTTTCACCTATCCCACCACAAATTTGCCATACACTTACCCTCCTCATCCTTCATTTTCTCTTACTCACATGCGAGGTCCACAACCCCAAATCACTTCAAATATACTACCTGAGCCACATACCTTTTATTACCCTGCTGCTGAGCCATTCCTGCCGGACCATACTTTTCAAACCAAGCCAGAAATGGGGGAATCTTCCGCTCCCGTTGATATGAAGCTGCTCAAACGCCTTGATCGTTTTGATGAGTTTATGAGGAAGAGTCAGGGGTTGAACAAGCAAGGAGTCCTGGACTACGACGAGCTTTGTCTCTTTCCCAATGTGCAATTGCCCGAGGGGTTCAAAACCCCTAAGTTTAACAAGTACGATGGAACTGGCAATCCCAAAACGCACCTCCGCCTGTTTGCCAACAAATTGGGAAGGCCCATAGACGACGAGAATTTGCCTTTACGGCTGTTCCCGGAAAGCCTGGAGGGGGATGCACTCAACTGGTATTCCAAGCTGAAACCCGAAGAAGCAAAGACCTGGCTGGACTTGTCCAACGCTTTTGTAAAGCAATACGAGTATAATTGCGAGTTGGCTCCAACACGAACCACGTTGGAAGGGACAAAGAGGAAGCCATTTGAGGACCACAAAACCTATGCTAAGAGATGGAGGACAATAGCTGCCAAAGTCGAGCCACCGATGACGGAGGACGAAATCATACGCACTTTCATTAAAGCACATGATCCCCCGTACTTCGAAGAAATTTTCCGCATGACTGGATGCTCGTTCGCCGCCATTGTCAATAAACTTGAGGAGTACGATGACTTCGTGAAAGCTGGGAAGATTGTTAATGTCTCTGCCCTCAAGTCACAGTTGGATGCTTTGCAAGGTCAGGGGACTAGTGGGAAGAGCCCGCAATTCCAAAAGAAAGAGGGGGAAACTGCCTTCACATGGAATCAAAACCCTGTCCCAAGACCCAGACCTCGACAATACCCTACCTACTCAAACCCTTACCCCTACTACTCAAATCCTCGTCCTGTTTACCACACCAATATCACTCATCCTCGACCTCGCCCAAATTATGCCAACCCGCCTACAACCCCTTTCCAAATATCTCAACCAAGCTTTCAACAAGCTCGTCCTCGGCCTTCTTACCACCAAAGATTTTCCCCACCAAATAGACCCACCTACAACTATCTCCGACCCACTGAAACCTACAATCAAAGCCGTACCCGAACCTTCGCCAACCTAGGCAGGCCTTTGGACCAATTGTATGAGCAATTGAAGGTTGCCAACAAAATAGGCGTGATTCCCCCTCCAACTTACCTTCATGGCATGCCTGTTGGGTACAATCCACATGCTATTTGTGCCTATCATTCGGGAGTACCTGGTCACTCAACCGTCGATTGCAGGGCACTCAAGCACAAAGTCCAAGACATGATCGAGGCAGGGGAAATAATGCTAAGGAAAAGAGGTGAACAAGGGCCGATCATAAGTACAAATCCTTTTCCTGAACACCAGGACACCTTCGAGGCATCCACCTCCAACGACAAAATTTGAAAATCCTGAAGGAACTTTGCATAATTTGAATGGCCGAGTATCTTCCCTCTCGAAGGGAATTTCGGTAAATCTAGGGGTTGTTATTTACTAAGGTTCACGAAAACCATTTCTTGCATATGTGAATAGCTTAATGAAAACATCTTTTGCAACTAAGTTTTTGTCTTGTTTCCGTTTTGATTAGTTTTTCCATCAAATGCATAATTTGTTTTTTCTGTTTATTTGATTATTGTCCCGAATTTTTAATTCTTTTAGATGGCCAAAGATGGAATTATTTGACCATTTGAATATCACTGTTCTGGATTCCGATAATACCATTCATTCAAAAATTTCTTCGTGAAAAATTCCTTTGTTGAAAAGGCCAAAAATCCCTTCGTTTGAAAAGGAAAATCCCTTCATTGGCCAAAAATCCCTTCGTTGAAAAATCCCTTCTTTGAGAAGGACAAAAACCTCTTCTTTGAGAGACCCCTTCATGAAAAATCCCTTCATTGAGAAAGTCTTCATTGAGGAAGCCTTCATTGAAAAATCTCTTCATTGAGAAAATCCCTTCTTTGCCAAGTTCGAAGCTGATTGATTAAAGCAGCGTCACCGACAATTGATTTTGATGGATGAAAAGCAGCTGAACGCCATGTGCCATGGCTAATGTTATCAAAGTGCGTGGCCTGTGTTCATAACAAAAAGGTCCGCCTCCGAGCCTTTAGAGAAGGAGGACAAAGAGTTAAAGCGAGTTTTGCCAATGCAAGATGAGGTCAAAGACGAATTTGATCTAAACTGGTAAGGACATTTGTCATTCAAAAGGGTGCCACCGAGTGAAGCACTTATCCTTGAAGAGATGGATGGGTAAACATTCTCTCAACCTATCAAATCAGACATGTGTAAGAAGTCTTTATTTTTGATTATGCAAATTTCTTTTGGAAATCATGCAAGGGACGAGGTAAAAGTCAGGCCATCTTCCTTTCCAATCAAAACATTTCATCCCTAGTCGTCCCTTTTGAGCTATCAGAACAATAATTTTTTCGTTTGGCAGCCCCTGAGGATTGCAAACCCCACACTGGGGCAAATTCATTTTGAAAAGAGATGATCAGAAAGGGAAAGCCCTACACTGGGGCAAATTTATTTTTGGAAAAAAAAAGAAAAAAATGGAAAAGAAGGAACCCCACACTGGGGCAAATTTAGTTTTGACGAAAAATGCAAAAGTGAGAAATATGCAATGAAAATGCAAAGAAAGAGAAAATCCAATCAAACTGGGGCAAATTTCCTCGGTTTCGTTCAAAATTAGAGATAATTTCAAAATGATGCAATCTCAGGTTATTTCACACCTTTCATCAAACCTGCTTTCAAGCCTCAACTTTTCTTGAAAAACACCCCACCTGACCTCATTACAAAAGCCCAAAAGTCCTGACTTTCGTCACTTGCTGTATTTCTATTAGGAATTTCGCTAATCAATTGGCAAGTGATGTCTATAATGCCTTCACTTAAACTTCTAAGGGAAGTGCATTTTACTGATGCCAGAAATCTTCAACTCATACTCCTGAGTCGATCATGGTTGAGCTCTTTCATTTGCGTCTTTAGGTGAAAACCCGAAAGGGCACCTCAAAAGAAAAGGAGGAAAAGAAAAGGAAAAGAGAAAAACAAAAACAAAAACAAAACAAAAGAAAAGGAGTAGGGGCAACCTTGGTGAAAACCCGAAAGGGCGCCAAGGTAGGATTTCCGCATGAGCAAGCACAAGGAGGAACAACTGGTGGTTTGATCCATTTGGATTTCGATTTCTCCTCATTTTGTCATACTTCTGTCAATTTTGAATTCCAGAACAAAGATAGCCAGAGAATTGAATATGACATTTGTTGGCCAAAACTGTGTCATTTTGTAAAACATTCTTTTGCAAATACATTCTTAGGAAGCTCATTTTTCCAAATTACTTGCATTCATGGCATTTTTTTTGTAGAATTTAAGCACAAATGGTTATGTGTGCATTCTTGTGCATATTTATTCTTTCATGACATGTGAATTTTCTTGCATACTTCATTCTTTATCTTTGAATTTTGGTGAATAACAATCCCCGTGGTTTATTCGAAGCATACTTGGGTTCAGTCATCTTTTGAAAAGGGTTAAGGTTCAACAAAGTCAGTTACGCAAGCTTCACAATATGGCAAAATGCACGCTTGGTTAGTCGGGAAAAATCAGAGACGTTTAGAAATGACAAATCCAACCAAGTCAGATGCCACGGTCAACTTTGACGAAGGCATCCAAAGACTCATGTCTACACGATTCTCAAGGACAAACGGATCAAATAATGGTGGCAATTTCTTTGTTTTTTCTCTTTTGCAGGAAATTTCATGCATGGATGAAAACAATCACACCTTGCACTGGAATCGGTGTCGGAAAGAGTCCTCCGGTGAACAAAGGCAGATTGAAAATGTCGCAAGCAAATTTCATCAAAAATGCAATAGCATGGCGATATAGAGTCAGCTCTGGACTCACATTGCAAAAATTCATCATACTGGGGCAAATTAATTTCTTGGAAAGATTTTCAAAAGTCAAAAGAAAGCAAAAAGAAAATCATCAATCAGAAATCAACACAAATTTTATCAAAAGCGTTTCCGGGTCAGTCCCATGATCAAAAACATTTTCGGGTCAGTCCCTCGATCAAAAGCATTCTCGGGTCAGTCCCTCGATCAAAAGCATTTTCGGGTCAGTCCCTCGATCAAAACATTTTCGGTCAGTCCCATGATCAAAAACACATTCGGGTCAGTCCCTCGTCAAAGCATTTTTCGGGTCAGTCCCTCGATCAAAAACAC